>NC_088397.1:21909959-21967459 GCF_034236695.1 Oncorhynchus nerka | reverse complement strand
TTTATCTATTATCTATTATGTATTATGTTTTATGTATTATGTTTTATGTATTATTTATTATGTTTTATGTATTATTTATGTTTTATGTATTATCTATTATCTATTATGTTTTATGTATTATGTTTTATGTATTATCTATTATGTATTATCTATTATGTTTTATGTATTATTTATGTTTTATTTATTATGTATTATTTATGTTTTATGTATTATCTATTATGTTTTATGTATTATTTATGTTTTATGTATTATGTATTATGTATTATTTATGTTTTATGTATTATGTATTATGTATTATTTATGTTTTATGTATTATCTATTATGTTTTATGTATTATCTATGTATTATGTATTATGTATTATTTATGTATTATGTATTATGTTTTATGTATTATGTATTATGTATTATTTATGTTTTATGTATTATGTATTATGTATTATTTATGTTTTATGTATTATGTATTATGTTTTATGTATTATGTTTTATGTATTATTTATGTATTATGTATTATGTATTATTTATGTATTATGTATTATGTTTTATGTTTATGTATTATGTATTATGTATTATTTATGTTTTATGTATTATGTATTATGTATTATGTATTATTTATGTTTTATGTATTATGTATTATGTTTTATGTATTATGTTTTATGTATTATTTATGTTTTATTTATTATGTATTATGTTTTATGTATTATCTATTATGTTTTATGTATTATTTATTATGTATTATTTATGTTTTATGTTTTATTTATTATGTATTATTTATGTTTTATGTATTATGTTTTATGTATTATGTTTTATTTATTATGTATTATGTATTATTTATGTTTTATGTATTATGTTTTATTTATTATGTTTTATTTATTATGTATTATGTATTATTTATGTTTTATGTATTATGTATTATGTATTATTTATGTTTTATGTATTATGTATTATGTATTATTTATGTTTTATGTATTATTTATTATGTATTATGTATTATTTATTATGTATTATGTATTATTTATTATGTATTATTTATGTTTTATGTATTATGTTTTATTTATTATGTATTATTTATGTTTTATGTATTATGTATTATTTATGTTTTATTTATTATGTATTATGTATTATGTTTTATGTATTATGTATTATGTATTATTTATGTTTTATTTATTATGTATTATGTATTATGTTTTATGTATTATGTATTATGTATTATTTATGTTTTATGTATTATGTATTATGTATTATGTTTTATGTATTATGTATTATGTTTTATGTTTTATTTATTATGTATTATGTTTTATGTTTTATGTATTATGTATTATGTTTTATGTATTATGTATTATGTTTTATGTTTTATTTATTATGTATCTATTATGTTTTATGTATTATTTATGTTTTATTTATTATGTATTATGTATTATTTATGTTTTATGTATTATGTATTATGTTTTATTTATTATGTATTATGTTTTATGTATTATGTATTATGTATTATTTATGTTTTATCTATTATGTATTATGTTTTATGTATTATGTATTATTTATTATGTATTATGTTTTATGTATTATGTATTATGTATTATTTATGTTTTATCTATTATGTATTATGTTTTATGTATTATGTATTATTTATTATGTATTATGTTTTATGTATTATGTATTATGTATTATTTATGTTTTATCTATTATGTATTATGTTTTATGTATTATCTATTATGTATTATGTTTTATGTATTATGTATTATTTATTATGTATTATTTATGTTTTATGTATTATCTATTATGTTTTATGTATTATCTATTATCTATTATGTATTATGTTTTATGTATTATGTATTATTTATTATGTATTATTTATGTTTTATGTATTATCTATTATGTATTATTTATGTTTTATGTATTATGTTTTATGTATTATTTATGTTTTATGTATTATTTATGTTTTATGTATTATGTATTATTTATTATGTATTATTTATGTATTATGTATTATGTTTTATGTATTATGTATTATGTATTATTTATGTTTTATGTTTTATTTATTATGTATTATGTTTTATGTATTATGTATTATGTATTATTTATGTTTTATTTATTATGTATTATCTATTATGTATTATGTTTTATGTATTATTTATGTTTTATTTATTATGTATTATGTTTTATGTATTATGTATTATGTATTATTTATGTTTTATTTATTATGTATTATCTATTATGTATTATGTTTTATGTATTATTTATGTTTTATATATTATGTTTTATGTATTATTTATGTTTTATATATTATGTTTTATGTATTATTTATGTTTTATATATTATGTTTTATGTATTATTTATGTTTTATGTATTATGTATTATTTATTATGTATTATTTATGTTTTATGTTTTATGTTTTATTTATTATGTATTATTTATTATGTATTATGTTTTATGTTTTATGTTTTATGTATTATTTATGTTTTATGTATTATCTATTATGTATTATGTTTTATGTATTATTTATGTTTTATTTATTATGTATTATGTTTTATCTATTATGTATTATGTTTTATGTATTATCTATTATGTATTATGTTTTATGTATTATCTATTATGTATTATGTATTATGTTTTATGTATTATGTATTATGTATTATTTATGTTTTATCTATTATGTATTATGTTTTATCTATTATGTATTATGTTTTATGTTTTATCTATTATGTATTATGTTTTATGTATTATTTATTATGTATTATGTATTATTTATGTTTTATGTATTATTTATGTTTTATGTATTATTTATGTTTTATCTATTATGTATTATGTTTTATGTATTATCTATTATGTATTATGTTTTATGTATTATTTATTATGTATTATGTATTATTTATGTTTTATTTATTATGTATTATGTTTTATGTATTATTTATGTTTTATGTATTATTTATGTTTTATGTATTATTTATGTTTTATGTATTATTTATGTTTTATGTATTATTTATTATGTATTATGTATTATTTATGTTTTATGTATTATCTATTATGTATTATGTATTATGTTTTATGTTTTATTTATTATGTATTATGTTTTATGTATTATGTATTATGTATTATGTATTATTTATTATGTATTATGTTTTATGTATTATCTATTATGTATTATGTATTATTTATGTTTTATTTATTATGTATTATGTTTTATTTATTATCTATTATGTTTTATGTATTATTTATTATGTATTATTTATGTTTTATGTTTTATTTATTATGTATTATTTATGTTTTATGTATTATGTTTTATGTATTATGTTTTATTTATTATGTATTATGTATTATTTATGTTTTATGTATTATGTTTTATTTATTATGTTTTATTTATTATGTATTATGTATTATTTATGTTTTATGTATTATGTATTATGTATTATTTATGTTTTATGTATTATGTATTATTTATGTTTTATGTATTATTTATTATGTATTATGTATTATTTATTATGTATTATTTATGTTTTATGTATTATGTATTATTTATGTTTTATCTATTATGTTTTATGTATTATTTATGTTTTATGTATTATGTATTATGTATTATGTTTTATGTATTATGTATTATGTATTATTTATGTTTTATTTATTATGTATTATGTATTATGTTTTATGTATTATGTATTATGTATTATTTATGTTTTATGTATTATGTATTATGTATTATGTTTTATGTATTATGTATTATGTTTTATGTTTTATTTATTATGTATTATGTTTTATGTTTTATGTATTATGTATTATGTTTTATGTATTATGTATTATGTTTTATGTATTATTTATGTTTTATTTATTATGTATTATGTATTATTTATGTTTTATGTATTATGTATTATGTTTTATTTATTATGTATTATGTTTTATGTATTATGTATTATGTATTATTTATGTTTTATCTATTATGTATTATGTTTTATGTATTATGTATTATTTATTATGTATTATGTTTTATGTATTATGTATTATGTATTATTTATGTTTTATCTATTATGTATTATGTTTTATGTATTATGTATTATTTATTATGTATTATGTTTTATGTATTATGTATTATGTATTATTTATGTTTTATCTATTATGTATTATGTTTTATGTATTATCTATTATGTATTATGTTTTATGTATTATGTATTATGTATTATCTATTATTTATGTTTTATGTATTATGTTTTATGTATTATTTATGTTTTATGTATTATTTATGTTTTATGTATTATGTATTATTTATTATGTATTATTTATGTATTATGTATTATGTTTTATGTATTATGTATTATGTATTATTTATGTTTTATGTTTTATTTATTATGTATTATGTTTTATGTATTATGTATTATGTATTATTTATGTTTTATTTATTATGTATTATCTATTATGTATTATGTTTTATGTATTATTTATGTTTTATATATTATGTTTTATGTATTATTTATGTTTTATGTATTATGTATTATTTATTATGTATTATTTATGTTTTATGTTTTATGTTTTATTTATTATGTATTATGTATTATGTATTATGTATTATTTATGTTTTATTTATTATGTATTATGTATTATGTATTATGTATTATTTATGTTTTATCTATTATGTATTATGTATTATTTATGTTTTATTTATTATGTATTATGTTTTATTTATTATGTATTATGTTTTATGTATTATCTATTATGTATTATTTATGTTTTATGTATTATTTATGTTTTATGTATTATGTTTTATGTATTATGTTTTATGTATTATGTTTTATGTATTATGTATTATTTATGTTTTATGTATTATGTATTATGTTTTATGTATTATGTTTTATGTATTATTTATGTTTTATGTATTATGTATTATGTTTTATGTATTATTTATGTTTTATCTATTATGTATTATTTATGTTTTATGTATTATGTATTATGTATTATTTATGTTTTATTTATTATGTATTATTTATGTTTTATGTATTATGTTTTATGTATTATCTATTATGTATTATGTATTATGTTTTATGTATTATGTTTTATGTATTATGTATTATGTTTTATGTTTTATTTATTATGTATTATGTATTATGTATTATTTATTATGTATTATTTATGTTTTATGTATTATGCATTGTGTTTTATGTATTGTGTTTTATGTATTATCTATTATGTATTATTTATTTATTATCTATTATGTATTATGTTTTATGTTTTATGCATTGTGTTTTATGTATTGTGTTTTATGTATTATCTATTATGTATTATGTATTATGTTTTATGTTTTATGTATTATTTATTATGTATTATTTATGTTTTATGTATTATTTATGTTTTATGTATTATGTATTATGTTTTATGTTTTATGTATTATTTATGTTTTATGTATTATGTATTATGTATTATTTATGTTTTATGTATTATGTATTATGTATTATTTATGTTTTATGTATTATCTATTATGTATTATGTATTATGTTTTATGTTTTATTTATTATGTATTATGTTTTATGTATTATGTATTATGTATTATGTATTATTTATTATGTATTATGTTTTATGTATTATCTATTATGTATTATTTATGTTTTATTTATTATGTATTATGTATTATTTATGTTTTATGTATTATCTATTATGTATTATGTTTTATGTATTATGTTTTATGTATTATGTATTATGTATTATGTTTTATGTATTATTTATGTATTATGTATTATGTATTATTTATGTATTATGTATTATGTTTTATGTATTATGTATTATGTATTATGTATTATTTATGTATTATGTATTATGTATTATTTATGTTTTATGTATTATGTATTATGTTTTATGTATTATGTTTTATGTATTATTTATGTTTTATTTATTATGTATTATGTTTTATGTATTATCTATTATGTTTTATGTATTATTTATTATGTATTATTTATGTTTTATGTTTTATTTATTATGTATTATTTATGTTTTATGTATTATGTTTTATGTATTATGTTTTATTTATTATTTATTATGTATTATTTATGTTTTATGTATTATGTTTTATTTATTATGTATTATTTATGTTTTATGTATTATGTATTATTTATGTTTTATCTATTATGTTTTATGTATTATTTATGTTTTATGTATTATGTATTATGTATTATGTTTTATGTATTATGTATTATGTATTATTTATGTTTTATTTATTATGTATTATGTATTATGTTTTATGTATTATGTATTATGTATTATTTATGTTTTATGTATTATGTATTATGTATTATGTTTTATGTATTATGTATTATGTTTTATGTTTTATTTATTATGTATTATGTTTTATGTTTTATGTATTATGTATTATGTTTTATGTATTATGTATTATGTTTTATGTTTTATTTATTATGTATCTATTATGTTTTATGTATTATTTATGTTTTATTTATTATGTATTATGTATTATTTATGTTTTATGTATTATGTATTATGTTTTATTTATTATGTATTATGTTTTATGTATTATGTATTATGTATTATTTATGTTTTATCTATTATGTATTATGTTTTATGTATTATGTATTATTTATTATGTATTATGTTTTATGTATTATGTATTATGTATTATTTATGTTTTATCTATTATGTATTATGTTTTATGTATTATCTATTATGTATTATGTTTTATGTATTATGTATTATTTATTATGTATTATTTATGTTTTATGTATTATCTATTATGTTTTATGTATTATCTATTATCTATTATGTATTATTTATGTTTTATGTATTATCTATTATGTATTATTTATGTTTTATGTATTATGTTTTATGTATTATTTATGTTTTATTTATTATGTATTATTTATTATGTATTATTTATGTATTATGTATTATGTTTTATGTATTATGTATTATGTATTATTTATGTTTTATGTTTTATTTATTATGTATTATGTTTTATGTATTATGTATTATGTATTATTTATGTTTTATTTATTATGTATTATCTATTATGTATTATGTTTTATGTATTATTTATGTTTTATATATTATGTTTTATGTATTATTTATGTTTTATGTATTATGTATTATTTATTATGTATTATTTATGTTTTATGTTTTATGTTTTATGTTTTATGTATTATTTATGTTTTATGTATTATCTATGTTTTATTTATTATGTATTATCTATTATCTATTATGTTTTATGTTTTATTTATTATGTATTATTTATTATGTATTATGTTTTATGTATTATTTATGTTTTATTTATTATGTATTATCTATTATCTATTATGTTTTATGTTTTATTTATTATGTATTATCTATTATGTATTATGTTTTATGTATTATTTATGTTTTATTTATTATGTATTATCTATTATCTATTATGTTTTATGTTTTATTTATTATGTATTATCTATTATGTATTATGTTTTATGTATTATCTATGTTTTATTTATTATGTATTATCTATTATCTATTATGTTTTATGTTTTATTTATTATGTATTATCTATTATGTATTATGTTTTATGTATTATTTATGTTTTATTTATTATGTATTATGTTTTATGTTTTATGTATTATCTATTATGTATTATGTTTTATGTATTATCTATTATGTATTATGTTTTATGTATTATCTATTATGTATTATGTATTATGTTTTATGTATTATGTATTATGTATTATTTATGTTTTATCTATTATGTATTATGTTTTATCTATTATGTATTATGTTTTATCTATTATGTATTATGTTTTATGTATTATTTATTATGTATTATGTATTATTTATGTTTTATGTATTATGTATTATGTTTTATGTATTATCTATTATGTATTATGTATTATGTATTATTTATTATGTATTATGTATTATTTATGTTTTATTTATTATGTATTATGTTTTATGTATTATTTATGTTTTATGTATTATTTATGTATTATCTATTATGTTTTATGTATTATCTATTATGTATTATGTTTTATGTATTATTTATTATGTATTATGTATTATTTATGTTTTATTTATTATGTATTATGTTTTATGTATTATTTATGTTTTATGTATTATTTATGTTTTATGTATTATTTATGTTTTATGTATTATTTATGTTTTATGTATTATTTATTATGTATTATGTATTATTTATGTTTTATGTATTATCTATTATGTATTATGTATTATGTTTTATGTTTTATTTATTATGTATTATGTTTTATGTATTATGTATTATGTATTATGTATTATTTATTATGTATTATGTTTTATGTATTATCTATTATGTATTATGTATTATTTATGTTTTATTTATTATGTATTATGTTTTATTTATTATCTATTATGTTTTATGTATTATTTATTATGTATTATTTATGTTTTATGTTTTATTTATTATGTATTATTTATGTTTTATGTATTATGTATTATGTATTATTTATGTTTTATGTATTATTTATTATGTATTATGTATTATTTATTATGTATTATGTATTATTTATTATGTATTATTTATGTATTATGTATTATGTTTTATTTATTATGTATTATGTTTTATGTATTATGTATTATGTATTATTTATGTTTTATCTATTATGTATTATGTTTTATGTATTATGTATTATTTATTATGTATTATGTTTTATGTATTATGTTTTATGTATTATTTATGTTTTATCTATTATGTATTATGTTTTATGTATTATCTATTATGTATTATGTTTTATGTATTATGTATTATTTATTATGTATTATTTATGTTTTATGTATTATCTATTATGTTTTATGTATTATCTATTATCTATTATGTATTATGTATTATGTATTATCTATTATGTATTATTTATGTTTTATGTATTATGTTTTATGTATTATGTTTTATGTATTATGTTTTATGTATTATTTATGTTTTATGTATTATTTATGTTTTATGTATTATGTATTATTTATTATGTATTATTTATGTTTTATGTATTATGTATTATTTATTATGTATTATTTATGTTTTATGTTTTATTTATTATGTTTTATGTATTATTTATGTTTTATGTATTATGTATTATGTATTATGTATTATGTTTTATGTATTATGTATTATGTATTATTTATGTTTTATTTATTATGTTTTATGTATTATTTATGTTTTATGTTTTATGTTTTATTTATTATGTATTATTTATTATGTATTATGTTTTATGTATTATGTTTTATTTATTATGTATTATCTATTATGTATTATGTTTTATGTATTATTTATGTTTTATATATTATGTTTTATGTATTATTTATGTTTTATGTTTTATGTTTTATGTATTATGTTTTATGTATTATTTATGTTTTATTTATTATGTATTATGTTTTATGTTTTATGTATTATCTATTATGTATTATGTTTTATGTATTATCTATTATGTATTATGTTTTATGTATTATCTATTATGTATTATGTATTATGTTTTATGTATTATGTATTATGTATTATTTATGTTTTATCTATTATGTATTATGTTTTATCTATTATGTATTATGTTTTATGTTTTATCTATTATGTATTATGTTTTATGTATTATTTATTATGTATTATGTATTATTTATGTTTTATTTATTATGTATTATGTTTTATGTATTATTTATGTTTTATGTATTATTTATGTTTTATGTATTATTTATGTTTTATCTATTATGTATTATGTTTTATGTATTATCTATTATGTATTATGTTTTATGTATTATTTATTATGTATTATGTATTATTTATGTTTTATTTATTATGTATTATGTTTTATGTATTATTTATGTTTTATGTATTATTTATGTTTTATGTATTATTTATGTTTTATGTTTTATGTATTATTTATGTTTTATGTATTATTTATGTTTTATGTATTATTTATGTTTTATGTTTTATGTATTATTTATGTTTTATGTATTATTTATGTTTTATGTATTATGTATTATGTTTTATGTTTTATGTATTATTTATGTTTTATGTATTATTTATGTTTTATGTTTTATGTATTATTTATGTTTTATGTTTTATGTATTATTTATTATGTATTATTTATGTTTTATGTATTATTTATGTTTTATGTATTATGTATTATTTATGTTTTATGTATTATGTATTATGTATTATTTATGTTTTATGTATTATTTATGTTTTATCTATTATGTATTATGTATTATGTTTTATTTATTATGTATTATGTTTTATGTATTATGTATTATGTATTATGTATTATTTATTATGTATTATGTTTTATGTATTATCTATTATGTATTATTTATGTTTTATTTATTATGTATTATGTATTATTTATGTTTTATGTATTATCTATTATGTATTATGTTTTATGTATTATGTTTTATGTATTATTTATTATGTATTATTTATGTATTATGTATTATTTATGTTTTATGTATTATCTATTATGTATTATGTTTTATGTATTATGTTTTATGTATTATTTATTATGTATTATTTATGTTTTATGTATTATGTTTTATGTATTATTTATGTTTTATGTATTATGTATTATTTATTATGTATTATTTATGTTTTATGTATTATTTATGTATTATTTATTATGTATTATTTATTTATTATCTATTATGTATTATGTTTTATGTTTTATGCATTGTGTTTTATGTATTGTGTTTTATGTATAATGTATTATGTATTTCTCTCTTATGTAAGCTCAAAAGGTTTTTGCTATTCCGAGTTTGTGTCTGACCTGCTCCATCTCCAGGGCAACAGAGCGTGTCACACTCCCCACGTCTGTCAGGCGATGCTCTCGGTCGTCCCAGCGACCATACGCCAGGTCTATCCCGCCAACGAAGGCCACTGATTGGTCGATGACGATGATCTTCTCGTGATGTGCCCACAGGTAGACAGACGACGACACATGGTCCGGGTGGCGCATCACCTGAAGGAAAAACACACATATTTAATACACACACAGACACACACACACACACACACACATACAGACACACACTCCTACCTTGATGTTGGGGTGCAGGTGCATTAGTGTTCTCTTGCTGTATTCACTGTTGATGCCCAGAGCTAGCTCCACCTCCTTATAGAGCATCACAAAGATATGAACCCCCAATTGCTGTTGAGAGAGAGAGAGAGAGAGAGAGAGAGAGAGAGAGAGAGAGAGAGAGAGAAAGAGAGAGACAGAGCGAGACAGACAGAGTGAGAGAGGGTGTATGGGCCAATTCCAACATCCTATTATATTAGCTAACATGTGATATTGCAGTATCAGTGGTTATAAATGTTATGTGGAATAACAAGTGTAACTTACTGCTTTGCGTTTGAGGATGCAGTCCAGTCTCCATTTGTTTCCCTCCACAACTGGCCTCTTCAGGAAGATCTCTGGACTCAACCTACACACACACACGCACACACACCAAAACCTATTAGTGAAATGTGGTAAGCTGTTCAACCAGTTTGATGAGCAAACTACTTTGCATTGTACAGTGTCTGTTTAGCTCCAGGGATGAATATTTAGCCAAAATATTTGAAAAGAAGTCGACGTACATCACATATGCTTCAGTTGATCTCAAAAAGGATTTGGTTTTAATTATACTTAAGTATCAAAAGTAAATGTAATTGCTAAAATATACTTAAGTATCAAAAGTTAAAGTTAAATAATAATTCATTTCAACTTCCTTTATTAAACAAACCAGACGGCACAATATTCTTATTTTTTTTATTGACGGATAGCCAGGGCACGCTCTAACACTCAGACATCATTTACAGATAGCCAGGGCACGCTCCAACACTCAGACATCATTTACAGATAGCCAGGGCACGCTCCAACACTCAGACATCATTTACAGATAGGCAGGGGACGCTCCAACACTCAGACATCATTTACAGATAGCCAGGGGACGCTCCAACACTCAGACATCATTTACAGATAGCCAGGGGACGCTCCAACACTCAGACATCATTTACAGATAGCCAGGGGACGCTCCAACACTCAGACATCATTTACAGATAGCCAGGGGACGCTCCAACACTCAGACATCATTTACAGATAGCCAGGGGACGCTCCAACACTCAGACATCATTTACAGATAGCCAGGGGACGCTCCAACACTCAGACATCATTTACAGATAGCCAGGGCACGCTCCAACACTCAGACATAATTTACAGATAGCCAGGGGACGCTCCAACACTCAGACATCATTTACAGATAGCCAGGGGACGCTCTAACACTCAGACATCATTTACAGATAGCCAGGGGACGCTCCAACACTCAGACATAATTTACAGATAGCCAGGGGACGCTCCAACACTCAGACATAATTTACAGATAGCCAGGGGACGCTCCAACACTCAGACATAATTTACAGATAGCCAGGGGACACTCCAACACTCAGACATCATTTACAGATAGCCAGGGGACACTCCAACACTCAGACATCATTTACAGATAGCCAGGGCACGCTCCAACACTCAGACATCATTTACAGATAGCCAGGGGACACTCCAACACTCAGACATCATTTACAGATAGCCAGGGGACGCTCCAACACTCAGACATCATTTACAGATAGCCAGGGGACACTCCAACACTCAGACATCATTTACAGATAGCCAGGGGACGCTCCGTCATCATTTACAAAAGAAGCATTTGTGTTAAGTGAATCCGCCAGATCAGAGGCAGTAGGGCTGACCAGGAATGTTCTCTTGATAAGTGGGTGAATTGGACCATTTTCCTGTCAAAATGTAATGAGTACTTTTGGGTGTCAGGGAAAATGTATGGAGTAAAAAGCACATTATTTTCATTAGGAATGTAGTGAAGTAAAAGTAAAAGTAGTCAAAAATATAAATAGTAAAGTAAAGCACAGATACACTAAAAAACGACTAGTATTTTTACTTAAGTACTTTACACCACTGCCAACAGGTGTACAGATAGCATTACATTACACTACCACACATTTATACAATCTCACTTATCAGGAGTCGACTGTAAGAATACTGCACAGGTTTTCGATCTGGGACTGGTAAACTATACCACATATATAGACTGCATTTACAGTCTGCTTGGGTGATGACATGTAGCTGTGTTATGTTGTGGTGAGTATTCACACTCTAACTGCTGACGGCAATGTCTATTTCCCTACACACACACATATATATATACACACACACATAGACGTAAACACACATACATGCACATATACACGTAAACACACATACACGTAAACACACAGGCATGCACGTACCACCAGTCAGTGATGAAGATCTCTTCTTTAGCTTCTTCCAGAGCATCAGCTACATCCTCCATGTAGGTCTTCCCATTCACATACCTACACACACACACACACACACACACACACACACACACACACACACACACACACACACACACACACACACACACACACACACACACACACACACACACACACACAGCGGTTGACACCTTCTCCTAGTTCCTCATTGATCATAACGGAGTATTTTAGATGCAGACACCAGTTGACAGTTCCAGTCAAACAAACCCACGTGATGTTGGCTACAGAAGCACATTCTCCACAGACAGATGGGCATAGGGAGAAGCTCACAGACACACACACTTAACATAGACTAAAGTTACATCTAACTACTGAACTTAACATGGACTAAACTTACATCTAACTACTGAACTTAACATGGACTAAACTTACATCTAACTACTGAACTTAGCATGGACTAAACTTACATCTAACTACTGAACTTAACATGGACTAAACTTACATCTAACTACTGAACTTAACATGGACTAAACTTAAATTTTACTACTAAACTTAACATGGACCAAACTTACATTTAACTACTAAACTTACATCTAACTACTAAACTTAACATTGACTAAACTTACATCTAACTACTAAACTTAACATGGACTAAACTTACATCTAACTACTGAACTTAGCATGGACTAAACTTACATCTAACTACTGAACTTAACATGGATTAAACTTACATCTAACTACTAAACTTAGCATAGACTAAACTTACATCTAACTACTGAACTTAACATTAACTAAACTTACATCTAACTACTAAACTTAACATTAACTAAACTTACATCTAACTACTGAACTTAATATAGACTAAACGTACATCTAACTACTAAACTTAACATGGACAAAACTTACATTTAATTACTAAACTTAACATTGACTAAACTTACATCTAACTACTAAACTTAACATGGACCAAACTTACATTTAACTACTAAACTTACATCTAACTACTAAACTTAACATTGACTAAACTTACATCTAACTACTAAACTTAACATTGACTAAACTTACATCTAACTACTAAACTTAACATGAACTAAACTTACATTTTACTACTAAACTTAACATTGACTAAACTTACATCTAACTACTAAACTTAACATGGACTAAACTTACATCTAACTACTAAACTTTACCTGAGTCATTTTGGGGGGGTTGATTGTTGTTTCCCAGATTCCATAGTTACCATTTGGCAGGGATGTTCTGCTCCTCCTGAGCAAAGGAACCAAATCGATGGTCTCGTAGAAACGCCCTCCCGTGTTTACGGACAAAGTCTTCTATCGCCTGGCCCCACCACCGAGCATGTCTGTAGCTGTTCAACTTCAGTACAAGGCACCTACACACACACACACACACACACACACACACACACAGTTAACTCCTTAATCTCCTGGCCCCACCTCCTAGCATGTCTGTACACACATACACACATCACACCTGGAGAGGCTGTCGATGCGTACTCCGTATTTGGTCTCTGTGTCTTTGGAGTCCATTTTGACGCTGAACTCTTTGTCCAACAGGAGAACAAAGGAAATGGCTCCTGAGTCTGGCTTCATGTAGAAGAGGAACGAATCCTTCACCACCAACCAGCTGTGCGCACACACACACACACACACACACACACACACACACACACACACACACACACACACACACACACACACACAGGGAGAGATACATCAGTGTGTGTGCGTGAATGCTTGTGCGTGCATTGTGTTTGTGCGTGTGTGTACTAACCGTTTAGACCAGCGGTAGCAGGCTTCACTGTGACCACAGCAGTTCAAGCCTGGGATACGATGACCTCCGGAACGCTTGTGTATCATCCCCTCCCTGAAACATGTTTAAATGATGAATACACAAAATAAAACAAATCCATTTTCAGCTATTCCAATAACAATGGGCATGACGGCGCAGTCATAAAGACAGGATCTGTTCATGAATCTGTTGTTCCTCACAGTCCTTTAGGTCCCAGGTCATGGATGAAGGACATCTGGCTGACGTCTATAAACTCCATCTGAGGAGAGAGAGGAATTGTATTAATGGGTATTAGATAAAGAGAGAAATGTAAATGTAAATGTAAGTAGTAGTCAGTCCAGTTCCGGTCGCCTATAGTCTAGTGTAGTTGAGTAGTACCATAGAGATTCTATTATATTACTAGACTGGCTATGTCATAAACCCTCAAAGTTCCAGAATGGGGCCAAAATGGCAGCCATCTTGTTCAGTCTAATTGCAATGAATGGCAGTACAGGCATAATCCTGGTTTTACTTATGCAGGAAAATGAAAGTAAGGCATGTGATGTATCAGAAATTGTGTAATGGAATTATAGTCAACCTAAAATATTGACATATCATTTTAAATACAGATTATGCAGGTTTTATACACATTTTCTGTATAAATAGCCTCTAAATATATGTAAACAGAACATACATGTCTCAGATTCTTGGAAAGCTGAGAGTGCCATTACATGATACAATATCAGAAGTCCTATCATCAACTGATTTCAGACAGTGTATGGCTGTGGATTGACTGTATTGTTTAAATAGAATTTTGGCATGTTGGCAGTTAATTTAAAAAAAATTTATCCTCTAAAAATTGTCTGGCTAGCTAACACAAATACAATTCAGATCAATTCTTCAAATTTGCTATTTTACACAATATCTTATCACAGCACTGGAAAACCATGGTTGACCAACTCCCTGACCATCATAAGAAGGTTCATGTTCATTCTAGTATTCTAATTCATAATTCTATGAGTAGTACTCACAGTGTGGTAGTATTTTCTGTACATGGCCATCCTTAGCAGCTTGTTCAGATAATCTTCCAGCTGTTTCTGTACAGGCAACATAATAAATGCAGTATTACTACAGTAGAGATGTACTATACAGTACAATGTTAATATGAAGTATATACTGTATTCGTCTATAAAGTTAATACGACAAACACACTCAAACACACCTACCCTTCTGCTGTAGACCTGTTCGTCTTGTGCCAACTCATCTCCGCCACGCGGTAGCTCAGGAATATGTCTGGCTTCACTCTTCTTCATTGTCCTCCTCCTCGTTGTGTGGCTGAGAGAGAGCGAGAGAGAGAGAGAGAGAGAGAGAGAGAAGAGAGAGCGAGAGAGAGAGCGAGAGAGAGAGCGAGAGAGCGAGCGAGAGAGCGAGCGAGAGAGAGGAAGAGAGAGAAGAGAGAGCGAGAAAGAGAGAGAAGAGAGAGCGAGAGAGAGAGAGAAGAGAGAGCGAGAGAGAGAGAGGGAGAGAGAGAAGAGAGAGGGAGAGAGAGAAGAGAGAGGGAGAGAGAGAAGAGAGAGCGAGAGAGAGAGAGAAGAGAGAGAAGAGAGAGAGAGAGAAGAGAGAGCGAGAGAGAGAGAGGAGAGAGCGAGAGAGAGAGCGAGAGAGAGAGCGCGAGAGAGAGAGCGAGAGAGCGAGCGAGAGAGAGGAAGAGAGAGAAGAGAGAGCGAGAGAGAGAGAGAAGAAGAGAGAGCGAGAGAGAGAGAGGGAGAGAGAGAAGAGAGAGGGAGAGAGAGAAGAGAAAGCGAGAGAGAGAGAGAGAGAGAGAGAAGAGAGAGAGAGAGAGAGCGAGAGAGAGAGCGCTAGAGAGAGAGCGAGAGAGCGAGCGAGAGAGAGGAAGAGAGAGAAGAGAGAGCGAGAGAGAGAGAGAAGAGAGAGCGAGAGAGAGAGAGGGAGAGAGAGAAGAGAGAGGGAGAGAGAGAAGAGAGAGCGAGAGAGAGAAGAGAGAGCGAGAGAGAGAGAGAGAGAGAGAGAGAGAGAGAGAAGAGAGAGCGCGAGAGAGAGAGAAGAGAGAGCGAGAGAGAGAGAGGAAGAGAGAGAAGAGAGAGGGAGAGAGAGAAGAGAGAGCGAGAGAGAGAGAAGAGAGAGCGCGAGAGAGAGAGGGAGAGAGAGAAGAGAGAGAGAGAGGGAGAGAGAGAGAGAGAGACAGGGAGAGAGAGAGAGGTAGAGTGGTAAAGCAGAAGAAGGTAGGGTCACTCACTGCTATTGGGGAGAAATAAAATGTACATATTTATTTTAATTTTTTTATTTCACCTTTATTTAACCAGGTAGGCAAGTTGAGAACAAGTTCTCATTTGCAATTGCAACCTGGCCAAGATAAAGCAAAGCAGTTCGACACATACAACGACACAGAGTTACACATGGAGTAAAACAAACATACAGTCAATAATACAGTAGAAACAAGTCTACATACGATGTGAGCAAATGAGGTGAGATAAGGGAGGTAAAGGCAAAAAAAGGCCATGGTGGCGAAGTAAATACAATATAGCAAGTAAAACACTGGAATGGTAGATTTGCAGTGGAAGAATGTGCAAAGTAGAAATAAAAATAATGGGGTGCAAAGGAGCAAAATAAATAAATAAAATAAAATAAATACAGTAGGGAAAGAGGTAGTTGTTTGGGCTAAAGGTGGGTGATGCTATGGTGACCAGCGAGCTGAGATAAGGGGGGACTTTACCTAGCAGGGTCTTGTAGATGACATGGAGCCAGTGGGTTTGGCGACGAGTATGAAGCGAGGGCCAGCCAACGAGAGCGTACAGCTCGCAATGGTGGGTAGTAATGGGGCTTTGGTGACAAAACGGATTGCACTGTGATAGACTGCATCCAATTTGTTGAGTAGGGTATTGGAGGCTATTTTGTAAATGACATCGCCGAAGTCGAGGATTGGTAGGATGGTCAGTTTTACAAGGGTATGTTGGGCAGCATAGCATGCGTGAAGGATGCTTTGTTGCGAAATAGGAAGCCAATTCTAGATTTAACTTTGGATTGGAGATGTTTGATGTGGGTCTGGAAGGAGAGTTTACAGTCTAACTAGACACCTAGGTATTTGTAGTTGTCCACGTATTCTAAGTCAGAGCCATCCAGAGTAGTGATGTTGGACAGGCGGGCAGGTGCAGGCAGCGATCGGTTGAAGAGCTTGCATTTGGCCTCCCGGATGGCGCAGTGGTTAAGGGCGCTGTACTGCAGCGCCAGCTGTGCCATCAGAGTCCCTGGGTTCGCGCCCAGGCTCTGTCGTAACCGGCCGCGACCGGGAGGTCCGTGGGGCGACGCACAATTGGCCTAGCGTCGTCCGGGTTAGGGAGGGCTTGGTCGGTAGCGATGTCCTTGTCTCATCGCGCACCAGCGACTCCTGTGGCGGGCCGGGCGCAGTGTGCGCTAACCAAGGTTGCCAGGTGCACGGTGTACCCTCCGACACATTGGTGCGGCTGGCTTCTGGGTTGGATGCGTGCTGTGTTAAGAAGCAGTACGGCTGGTTGGGTTGTGTATTTTTTTTTTTTTAAAGAAGAGCTTGCATTTAGTTTTACTTGTATTTAAGAGCAATTGGAGGCCACGGAAGGAGAGTTGTAGTATGGCATTGAAGCTTGCTATATCTACTGTACCATGAAAAATCCTAACATTTCTATGATCAGAATTCGTAGTATATCATTTAGTATTTGATCACTTTACAATTTGACATGTGTGTGTGTGTCTGTGTGTGTACCTGCGGGAGGGTAGCGGTACCCTCATGAACATCTTGTATCGGACCAGTTCTCCGTGGAGGTCCATGAAGTGTTTCTCCTTTCTCTTGACCACCCAGCTGAACTCTCCATGTCTCAGCTCAATCTTAAACACTGCAGGCTGACTCTACACAGACAGAGATCAAGTGTGAATGTGTGTATGTGTGTATGTGTGTGAGTGTGAGTGTGTGTGTGTGTGTGTGTGTGTGTGTGTGTGTGTGTGTGTGTGTGTGTGTGTGTGTGTGTGTGTGTGCATGTGTGTGTGGATACCTTGTTGACACTCCTCTGTGCCGTGATGTTGAACCTGTCCTGGGCTGTGTTGAACCTCTCCACCTCCAGTATCTTAGCAGTGATGGGGACAGTAGGGAGATAGACCCTGGCTTCAGACTCCTTAAAACCCACGGTGTGATACACAGCACTGAACCCTATACGACTGTCCCCTGGAGAGGTAGAGAAAAAGCCAATTGGATACATCTCTCATCATGTCATTAATATAAAGAGCTCTCACACACACATACACACACCTATGGTGGTAGGGTCATTGTCAGTCTCCTCTCCATCTCCCATGTCCAACTCTCTGGTGTCCAAACTCTCAACTACCTCCGACATCTTCCTGCTGATGCCGAGGCCGTCTGTGATGTCATTGGGTTCCACAGCGATGTCAGAGGTCATCAGGTTAAGGCTGCTGGTGGTGGGGGGGTCTTTACCCAACATGCCTAGCTCTCAACCCTCAGAACAGGGCACACCTGGATGAGGAGAGGAGGAGAAGAGAGGAGAACTTGAACCGTTGAATAGAGTCATAACATTGTCGGCTTCGTAGAGAAGTTGTTTCTGTCCAAGAGTAAGAGTATGTTGCTCTGCATGTATTATCACTTTCTACTGCAGTGCAGATCATCCCTGCAGCAGTGTGTGTGTGTGTGTGTATGTGCTTGCCTGTGTGTGGACTTGAATTTGAGGAAATCCAAGACTCCCACACACACACAGCCCAGAATAGAACCAATAGTTGTCCACTAACAGTAGAGGGCCATTTGTTAAAGATTCTGATACCTCATTGGCTGACGCTGGCCCTGCAGAGAGCTACAGGAAGTCAATGGAAGCTGTCTTCCAAAATAGCAGAGTACAGAACAGTGTGTGTGTGTGTGTGTGTGTGTGTGTGTGTGTGTGTGTGTGTGTGATGGGTAAGACAGAACCAGTACTATCATGAATGTCTTACTGGAAACTATAATGCCAGTCATTAGAGCTCTGCTTGTACCCTACCAAACACACCACATTAAAGACAGAACCCGAGTGTGTGTTAGTGCAATGCTAAGCCAGACAGACAGACAGGCGGGGCTCCATGGCAACAAGAGTGATGTGATGTCATCTCTGGTCAGAAGTCTAGAAAGTTCTCTGAGGCAAGTCAAGGCAGGCGTGCACACACACTCACATTTGACTGTAAAACTCTGTTGGCTTACGACAGTGTCTGGCTCTTAGTGTGTGGTAGCATGTTGAGTCTTGTTTTTTGTGTTCAAATTTTAGTTCTCTCTCTTTCCGTTACTCTCTCTCTGTGACACACACACGGACACAAACACACACACAACGCTTTACGTCTCGCACCAGGCCTCCGTCATGCCCCAGTGGAATGGAATGGTCAAACCTCAAGCAGTACTGGGATGACTGGGATCAGAGAAAGAGAGGGGGGTGATAGAGAGAGAGAGATGGTAGAGAGGGGGAGAGAGAGAGAAGGAGAGAGAGGGATGACAGATGGAGTGTTGCTTTTATCTCGCTTCTCTGTTCTGATGGAACATTGTCTACTTCCTGTTTCCTGTCCAAGGATGTCATGATGATGGGTTTTGGCAAATAGGAGAAAACTATAAATACCAGCTACTGTATGTTGCCAATCATTCTCCTTCCTTATTTTTCTTTTCGTTTTTGATTAATTGTTTCCCACATCCACATCCAACAGTTTTCTCAGGGACCGGATACTAACATGTCTTGGGATCTGAATGGAAAACACTCGGTTATCATCAGGACAGTTAAAATTCCATTGACCTACGGTATCTACACTCGCACAAAGACATACACACACACACACACACACACGCATGCACACACCATAAAGATAAGTGAGAAGAGATTTGTGGACACAACATGGCATTTACAGTCAATGTGGTGCCAACCTCCGCCTAGCACAGATGACAGAGAGAGAGAGAGCAACAGAGTGAGAGAGTGGTCTGTGACACCTCTGTCTCTGCCTACACTAAAGCTGTTTATTATGTAATCATTTCAACACTAGAGAAAGAGAGTGAAAGAGAGGGAGAGAGAGAGAGAGAAAAAGAAAGAAAGAAAGAAAGAAAGAAAGAAAGAAAGAAAGAAAGAAAGAAAGAAAGGGAGGGAGGGAGGGAGGGAGGGACAGAGAGGGAGGGAGGGAGGGAGAGAGAGAGAGAGAAAGAGGGAGGGAGAGAGAAAGAGAGGGAGGGAGACAGAGGGCGGGAGAGAGAGAGGGAGAGACAGAGAGGGAGAGAGAGAAAGAGAGGGAGGGAGAGAGAAAGAGAGGGAGGGAGGGAAGGAAATAGAAAGAGAGGGAGGGAGAGAGAAAGAGCGGGCTAGAGAGAGAGAGAGGGAGAGAGAGAGAAAGAGAGGGAGGGAGAGATAGAGACAGAGAGGGAGAGAGAGACAGAGGGAGAGAGAGAGGGAGAGAGAGAGAAAGAGAGGGAGAGAGAGAGAAAGAGAGGGAGAGAGAGAGACAGAGAGAGAAAGAGAGGGGGTAGAGAGAGAGAGGGGGAGAGAGAGAGGGGGAGAGAGAGAGAGAGAGAGAGAGAGAGAGAGAGAGAGAGAGAGAGAGGGGGGGGGGAGAGAGAGGGAGAGGCATTATCACCAGAGAGTCCTGCTGGCTGTAACACAAGGCTTCATTGTACTTCTTTGAAGGAACACATCTTTCCAACGCAATCACACACACGCACACACTGTATTCTACTGTCCAGCAGGTGGTTTGAGTTTACATGTTGGCTTGATCTCTCTGAGCTGAAACCACCTTTGCATGTGGGTGCATGCGTGTGGGGACCTGAAATTGCCACAAGTCCCCACAAGGATAGTAAAACAAGGACAATTCTCCCTCGTGGGGACATTTCCCACGTCCCCATGAGGACAATAACTATGTGAATCTTAGGGGTTAGGTTTAGGGTTACAATTAGGGTTACAATTAGGGATAGGGTTAGAGTTAGGGGTTAGGAGTTAAGGAAAATAGGATTTTGAATGCAAAAATACATTTGATTCCCACAAGGGTGTGTGTGTGTGTGTGTGTGTGTGTGTGTGTGTGTGTGTGTGTGTGTGTGTGTGACTGAGAGCATGCACCTTTTCATAATTTTGTTGATGTCACGTCCTGACCTTAGTTCCTTTTTTATGTCTCTATTTTGGTTTGGTCAGGGCGTGAGTTGGGGTGGGCATTCTATGTTTTTCATTGTTTTGTTCTGTGTGTTGCATTTTTATGTGTTTGGCCTGGTATGGTTCCAAATCAGAGACAGCTGTCAATCGTTGTCTCTGATTGAGAACCATACTTAGGTAGCCTGTTCCCACCTGTGTTTGTGGGTAGTTGTTTCCTGTTTTGTGTTTTTTTACCTTACACGACGTTCACGCTCTTTGTTGTTTTTTTTTGTCATTCAGTGTTCAGTTTATTTAATTACATTTTCTATGAACACTTACCACGCTGCGTGTTGGTCCGATGATTCCTATTCCTCATCATCAGACGAAGAGGAGAGCCGTTACAGTTGACAGTGACTGTTACAGTTTTCCTATTTGGATGAATGACTGATCAAATATAATGACATCAAACATTTATTTACCCAGGCAAGTCAGTTAAGAACACATTCTTATTTACAATGACAGCCTAGGAACCGTGGGTTAAGTGCATTGTTCATGGGCAGAATAACACATGTTTACCTTGTCAGCTCAGGGATTCTATCTAGCAACCTTTCGGTTACTGGCCCAACGCTCTAATCACTAATCACAAATATAGTGACTGATCAAATATAATGACTGATTAAATATAGTGATTGATCAAACATAATGACTGATTAAATATATTGATTTATCAAACATAATGACTGATCAAACATAATGACTGATCAAACATAATGACTGATCAAACATAATGACTGATCAAATATAGTGATTGATCAAACATAATGACTGATCAAACATAATGACTGATCAAACATAGTGATTGATCAAACATAATGACAAGACAGAGAGCTAGTCAGTACAGTCAGACTAGACCTCGTCATCCAGCCAGAGGCTTCTAACTGCCCCACCATAGTTAATATGTATTCAGGAACAGGATGTGTAGAGCAGAGAGAGGGAGACAAGAGGTCATGAAACTCAGCTATGATTGTTTTGTTAGGAGAGGAGCCCCGCAGAACTGTGTAATGTCTTATATCACCTACAACAACAAAGAGACTTGGTGTAGTCTTTGAAACGTTGAATCTGTTCTACAAATGTGGCAAGTAACAACGTTACCGATAAAGACGGCACATGTACTGGTGAGGAGAAACTAAGAGGGAGGAAAGGCGAGAAGGAGAGGGAGAGTGAGAGAGCAGTAGGGTGAGGAGAAGGGGATATGAACGAGGGAGTGAGTTGAAGGAAATGGAGAGGGAGGAAAAGGAGAGAGGGAGAGAACAGTAACTGTTCAGCTAGCGAGGGACAGTCAGTCACTTTCACAACATGGTGGTAGAGAGAGAGCCAAGACACATACACACACACACTACTTCTCCATTGGAACAATATAAAACAGAGTGACAGAGAGAGAGAGCGAGAGAGAGGAAGAAAGAAAAACTTTACTGACCTACTCTTGTACACTTGCTGTCCTCATTTTGATTTGTCCCACTTCTAGACTACTGAGTAGACTAAACACACACACTACAAACACACACGCACTCTACACACCCTATACACACTCAGTGTACCGTTCCTCTTGTATAACAGAGTGTATGTGAACGAATGTACTGTGGAAACAACTCCTCTAAGAAAATTCCTCAAGAGAGGAGGGGCTACCGAAATCTAAACCAGTCAGCTGCGTTGAAACAGTCATACCCTCCCCCTGGGTTCTCTCATTGGTGGAAGCTGCATCATTAAGGAATTATCATGGTCCACACACACTAACACAGCCGTGACGAGGGCACAAAAACACCTCTTCCCCCTCAGAAGGTTGAAAAGTTTTGGCATGGGCCCTCAGATCTTCAAAAATCTATACAGCTGCACCATTGAGAACATTTTCAACTGTTCTGCCTTATTATTATTGGACCATGCTGGTCATTTATGAACATTTGAACATCTTGGCCATGTTCTGTTAATATCTCCACCCGGCACAGCCAGAAGAGGACTGGCCACCCCACATAGCCTGGTTCCGCTCTAGGTTTCTTCCTAGGTTTTGGCCTTTCTAGGGAGTTTTTCCTAGCCACCGTGCTTCTACACCTGCATTGCTTGCTGTTTGGGGTTTTAGGCTGGGTTTCTGTACAGCACTTTGAGATATCAGCTGATGTACGAAGGGCTATATAAATAAATTTGATTTGATTTGGATTTGATTTAAATGACTATCGCCCCATTACACTCACTTCTGTCATCATGAAGTGCTTTGAGAGACTAGTCAAGGATCATATCACCTCCACTCTACCTGATACCCTCGACCCACTCCAATTTGCTTACTGCCCCAATAGGTCCACTGACGATGCAATCGCCATCACACTGCACACTGCCCTATCCCATCTGGACAAGAGGAATAACTGTGTAAGAATTCTGTTCATTGACTACAGCTCGGCATTCAACACCATAGTACCCTCCAAGCTCGTCATCAAGCTCGAGACCCTGGGTCTCGACCCCGCCCTGTGCAACTGGGTACTGGACTTCCTGACGGGCCGCCCCCAGGTGGTGAGGGTAGGCAACAACATCTCCTCCCCGCTGATCCTCAACACTGGGGCCCCACAAGGGTGCGTTCTGAGCCCTCTCCTGTACTCCCTGTTCACCCATGACTGCGTGGCCACGCACGCCTCCAACTCAATCATCAAGTTGGCGGACGACACAACAGTGGTAGGCTTGATTACCAACAACGACGAGACGGCCTACAGGGAGGAGGTGAGGGCCCTCGGAGTGTGGTGTCAGGAAAATAACCTCACACTCAACGTCAACAAAACTAAGGAGATGATTGTGGACTTCAGGAAACAGCAGAGGGAACACCCCCCTATCCACATCGATGGAACAGTAGTGGAGAGGGTAGCAAGTTTTAAGTTCCTCGGCATACACATCACAGACAAACTGAATTGGTCCACTCACACAGACAGCATCGTGAAGAAGGCGCAGCAGCGCCTCTTCAACCTCAGGAGGCTGAAGAAATTTGGCTTGTCACCAAAAGCACTCACAAACTTCTACAGATGCACAATCGAGAGCATCCTGGCGGGCTGTATCACCGCCTGGTACGGCAACTGCTCCGCCCTCAACCGTAAGGCTCTCCAGAGGGTAGTGAGGTCTGCACAACGCATCACCGGGGGCAAACTACCTGCCCTCCAGGACACGTACACCACCCGATGTTACAGGAAGGCCATAAAGATCATCAAGGACATCAACCACCCGAGCCACTGCCTGTTCACCCCGCTATCATCCAGAAGGCGAGGTCAGTACAGGTGCATCAAAGCTGGGACCGAGAGACTGAAAAACAGCTTCTATCTCAAGGCCATCAGACTGTTAAACAGCCACCACTAACATTGAGTGGCTGCTGCCAACACACTGACACGGACTCAACTCCAGCCACTTTAATAATGGGAATTGATGGGAAATGATGTAAATATATCACTAGCCACTTTAAACAATGCTACCTTATATAATGTTACTTACCCTACATTATTCATCTCATATGCATACGTATATACTCTACTCTATATCATCGACTGCATCCTTATGTAATACATGTATCACTAGCCACTTTAACTATGCCACTTTGTTTACATACTCATCTCATATGTATATACTGTACTCGATACCATCTACTGTATCTTGCCTATGCTGCTCTGTACCATCACTCATTCATATATCCTTATGTACATATTCTTTATCCCCTTACACTGTGTATAAGACAGTAGTTTAGGAATTGTTAGTTAGATTACTTGTTGGTTATTACTGCATTGTCGGAACTAGAAGCACAAGCATTTCGCTACACTCGCATTAACATCTGCTAACCATGTGTATGTGACAAATAAAATTTGATTTGATTTGATTTGAAAACAGCTCGAGCTCAGTGAGGTTGGATGGAGAGCATTTGTGAACAGCAGTTTTCAGTTCTTTCCACAGATTCTCGATTGGATTCAGGTCTGGACTTTGACTTGGCCATTCTAACACCTGGATATGTTTATTTTTGAACCATTCCATTGTAGATTTTGCTTTATGTTTTGGATCATTGGCTTGTTGGAAGACAAATCTCCGTCCCAGTCTCAGGTCTTTTGCAGACTCCATCAGGTTATCTTCCAGAATGGTCCTGTATTTGGCTTCATCCATCTTCCCATCAATTTGAACCATCTTCCCTGTCTCTGCTGAAGAAAAGCAGGCCCAAACCATGATGCTGCCACCACCATGTTTGACAGTGGGGATGGTGTGTTCAGGGTGATGAGCTGTGTTGCTTTTATGCCAAACATAACGTTTTGCATTGTTGCCAAAAAGTTCAATTTTGGTTTCATCTGACCAGAGCACCTTCTTCCACATGTTTGGTGTCTCCCAGGTGGCTTGTGGCAAACTTTAAACAACACTTTTTATGGATATCTTTAAGAAATGGCTTTCTTCTTGCCACTCTTCCATGAAGGCCAGATTTGTGCAATATACGACTGATTGTTGTCCTATGGACAGAGTCTCCCACATCAGCTGTAGATTTCTGCAGTTCATCCAGAGTGATCATGGGCCTCTTGGCTGCATCTCTGATCAGTCTTCTCCTTGTATTTACCGAGGTTAGCTAGCCAGCTATTTGTCGTCCTTAACGTAGGAGTCACTCCTAGCTAGCCAACAGCTAGCCAACGTCTACTGAATAGAACTTTCGCATTCCGGTCGCATTCCGCTTCGCTCCACAGGTAGTATCACATTTTTCATTTCATTTCATTACAGTCCCAACGGTGTGATTTGTTTGAGCGTAGCTAGCTACATAGCTAGCTACATAGCCGTCTTTGTTTCAAAGATAATTGTGTAGTCTAGAGCGATTTTCTAGGTTAGCTAGCCAGCTATTGTCGTTCTTTTAACGCAACGTAACGTATTCAACACTGCTAGCTAGCCAGCTAGCCCCCGAATAGCAGCATTGTAGAAACTTTACACTCAACGGAACGACTTGATTAGTGTAGTGTCAACAACGCAGCCACTGCCAGCTAGCCTACAAAGTCAACAACGCAGCCACTGCCAGCTAGCCTACCTCAGCAGTACTGTATCATTTTAATCATTTTAGTCAATTAGATTCTTGCTACGTAAGCTTAACTTTCTGAACATTCGAGACGTGTAGTCCACTTGTCATTCCAATCTCCTTTGCATTAGCGTAGCCTCTTCTCTAGCCTGTCAACTATGTGTCTGTCTATCCCTGTTCTCTCCTCTCTGCACAGACCATACAAACGCTCCACACCGCGTGGCCGCGGCCACCCTAATCTGGTGGTCCCAGCGCGCACGACCCACGTGGAGTTCCAGGTCTCCGGTAGCCTCTGGAACTGCCGATCTGCGGCCAACAAGGCCGCTCCTTTCCTGAGGACGGCTCACCTCTCACAGTTCTGGGCGACTTTAACCTCCCCACGTCTACCTTTGACTCATTCCTCTCTGCCTCCTTCTTTCCACTCCTCTCCTCTTTTGACCTCACCCTCCCCCCCTACTCACAAGGCAGGCAATACGCTCGACCTCATCTTTACTAGATGCTGTTCTTCCACTAACCTCATTGCAACTCCCCTCCAAGTCTCCGACCACTACCTTGTATCCTTTTCCCTCTCGCTCTCATCCAACACTTCCCACACTGCCCCTACTCGGATGGTATCGCGCCGTCCCAACCTTCACTCTCTCTCCCCCGCTACTCTCTCCTCTTCCATCCTATCATCTCTTCCCTCTGCTCAAACCTTCTCCAACCTATCTCCTGATTCTGCCTCCTCAACCCTCCTCTCCTCCCTTTCTGCATCCTTTGACTCTCTATGTCCCCTATCCTCCAGGCCGGCTCGGTCCTCCCCTCCCGCTCCGTGGCTCGACGACTCATTGCGAGCTCACAGAACAGGGCTCCGGGCAGCCGAGCGGAAATGGAGGAAAACCCGCCTCCCTGCGGACCTGGCATCCTTTCACTCCCTCCTCTCTACATTTTCCTCCTCTGTCTCTGCTGCTAAAGCCACTTTCTACCACTCTAAATTCCAAGCATCTGCCTCTAACCCTAGGAAGCTCTTTGCCACCTTCTCCTCCCTCCTGAATCCTCCTCCCCCTCCCCCCTCCCTCTCTGCAGATGACTTCGTCAACCATTTTGAAAAGAAGGTCGACGACATCCGATCCTCGTTTGCTAAGTCAAACGACACCGCTGGTTCTGCTCACACTGCCCTACCCTGTGCTCTGACCTCTTTCTCCCCTCTCTCTCCAGATGACATCTCGCGTCTTGTGACGGCCGGCCGCCCAACAACCTGCCCGCTTGACCCTATCCCCTCCTCTCTTCTCCAGACCATTTCCGGTGACCTTCTCCCTTACCTCACCTCGCTCATCAACTCATCCCTGACCACTGGCTACGTCCCTCCCGTCTTCAAGAGAGCGAGAGTTGCACCCCTTCTGAAAAAACCTACACTCGATCCCTCCGATGTCAACAACTACAGACCAGTATCCCTTCTTTCTTTTCTCTCCAAAACTCTTGAACGTGCCGTCCTTGGCCAGCTCTCCCGCTATCTCTCTCAGAATGACCTTCTTGATCCAAATCAGTCAGGTTTCAAGACTAGTCATTCAACTGAGACTGCTCTTCTCTGTATCACGGAGGCACTCCGCACTGCTAAAGCTAACTCTCTCTCCTCTGCTCTCATCCTTCTAGACCTATCGGCTGCCTTCGATACTGTGAACCATCAGATCCTCCTCTCCACCCTCTCCGAGTTGGGCATCTCCGGCGCGGCCCACGCTTGGATTGCGTCCTACCTGACAGGTCGCTCCTACCAGGTGGCGTGGCGAGAATCTGTCTCCTCACCACGCGCTCTCACCACTGGTGTCCCCAGGGCTCTGTTCTAGGCCCTCTCCTATTCTCGCTATACACCAAGTCACTTGGCTCTGTCATAACCTCACATGGTCTCTCCTATCATTGCTATGCAGACGACACACAATTCATCTTCTCCTTTCCCCCCTCTGATGACCAGGTGGCGAATCGCATCTCTGCATGTCTGGCAGACATATCAGTGTGGATGACGGATCACCACCTCAAGCTGAACCTCGGCAAGACGGAGCTGCTCTTCCTCCCGGGAAGGACTGCCCGTTCCATGATCTCGCCATCACGGTTGACAACTCCATCGTGTCCTCCTCCCAGAGCGCTAAGAACCTTGGCGTGATCCTGGACAACACCCTGTCGTTCTCAACTAACATCAAGGTGGTGGCCCGTTCCTGTAGGTTCATGCTCTACAACATCCGCAGAGTACGACCCTGCCTCACACAGGAAGCGGCGCAGGTCCTAATCCAGGCACTTGTCATCTCCCGTCTGGATTACTGCAACTTGCTGTTGGCTGGGCTCCCTGCCTGTGCCATTAAACCCCTACAACTCATCCAGAACGCCGCAGCCCGTCTGGTGTTCAACCTTCCCAAGTTCTCTCACGTCACCCCGCTCCTCCGCTCTCTCCACTGGCTTCCAGTTGAAGCTCGCATCCGCTACAAGACCATGGTGCTTGCCTACGGAGCTGTGAGGGGAACGGCACCTCAGTACCTCCAGGCTCTGATCAGGCCCTACACCCAAACAAGGGCACTGCGTTCATCCACCTCTGGCCTGCTCGCCTCCCTACCACTGAGGAAGTCCAGTTCCCGCTCAGCCCAGTCAAAACTGTTCGCTGCTCTGGCCCCCCAATGGTGGAACAAACTCCCTCACGACGCCAGGACAGCGGAGTCAATCACCACCTTCCGGAGACACCTGAAACCCCACCTCTTTAAGGAATACCTAGGATAGGATAAAGTAATCCTTCTCACCACCCCCCTTAAAAGACTTAGATGCACTATTGTAAAGTGGCTGTTCCACTGGATGTCATAAGGTGAAAGCACCAATTTGTAAGTCGCTCTGGATAAGAGCGTCTGCTAAATGACTTAAATGTAAATGTAAATGTTGTATGAGCTGAAAGTTTAGAGGGACGGCCAGGTCTTGGTAGATTTGCAGTGGTCTGATACTCCTTCCATTTCAATATTATCGCTTGCACAGTGCTCCTTGGGATGTTTAAAGCTTGGGAAATCTTTTTGTATCCAAATCCGGCTTTAAACTTCTTCACAACAGTATCTCGGACCTGTCTGGTGTGTTCCTTGTTCTTCATGATGCTCTCTGCGCTTTTAACGGACCTCTGAGACTATCACAGTGCAGGTGCATTTATACGAAGACTTGATTACACACAGGTGGATTGTATTTATCATCATTAGTCATTTAGGTCAACATTGGATCATTCAGAGATCCTCACTGAACTTCTGGAGAGAGTTTGCTGCACTGAAAGTAAAGGGGCTGAATAATTTTGCACGCCCAATTTTTCAGTTTTTGATTTGTTAAAAAAGTTTGAAATATCCAATAAATGTCGTTCCACTTCATGATTGTGTCCCACTTGTTGTTGATTCTTCACAAAAAAATACAGTTTTATATCTTTATGTTTGAAGCCTGAAATGTGGCAAAAGGTCGCAAAGTTCAAGGGGGCCGAAGACTTTCGCAAGGCACTGTAGGTTTCAAAACGAACTGGCAACAGACAAACAGAGAACACGGGTATAAATACACTGGGGATAATGGGGAAGATTGGAGACACCTGGAGGGGGGTGGATCCAAGAACAAAGACAGGTGAAACAGATCAGGGTGTGACAGGGTGAGAAAATAAAACTATTTAATCAATTTAGATTTCAGGCTGTAACATAACAAAATTTGCAATAAGTTAAGGGGTATGAATACTTCCTTGTCTCCACCCCCTTCCAGGTGCCCATTTTCCCCATTATCCCCTGTTTGTCTGTTGCCAGTTCGTCTTGTCTCGTCAAGCCTACCAGCGTGTTTTTCTCCATACTCCTGTTCTCTCTAGTCCCTGTTTTCTTGTCCTTCCGGTTCCGACCTATTCTTCCTGTCCTGACCCCGAGCCTGCCTGCCGTCCTGTACCTATCTGACTCTGACCTGGTTTACAAACTTCTGCCTGTCCTGACCTTGAGCCTGCCTGCCACCCTGTACCTATCAGACACAGACCTGGTTACGAACCTCTGCCTGTCCTCGACCTGCCCTTTTCCTGCCTCCTGTGGTTTTAATAAACTACTCTGTATATTGAACCTTCCGTCTCCTGTGTCTGCATCTGGGTCATATCCTGATTCGTGTTAGTACGAACTGGCCATGACTGACCCAGGAGACTCGGACCAGTTCCGCTGTGCCGTCTCCTCCCAAGGAGCCATCATTGATAGACACAAGGAGTTACTTCAAGGTTTTATGGAAGGATTCCAGACCTTGGCAGAACGCCATGACCGTGCCTTGAATACATGACTGGAGCAATTGTGCAGATTGTCTGTTATGCAACCAGTCACGATGGTAACCTCCCCGTCCCTCAGTAACCCTGCTGTCAGCAGCGCGTTTCTACAGGCCACCCCGGCTTCCCATTCGACACGCTCCTTCATGCTCATCAAGTCTACTCAGGTACCTGTGGTATTGGGATTTTCATGGCTCCAGCAACACAATCCCCTTATCAACTGGACTGCTGGTGCTATCATGGGCAGGAGCCCGTTCTACCACGCTCATTGCCTGAAGTTGGTGCAGCCTGCCCCAGGACTTCTTCCTGTGGGCTCGGAAGAAGCCTCGGACCTCTCCGCTGTTCCCACGGAGTACCAGGACCTCCGGGAGGTTTTCAGCTCTGTTGGGTCCGGTGACCAAGGCTGTGGAAACGTACATCAATGACTTCCTGGCTGCAATGTGTACCCGTCCTTCTGCCTCCCCCTCTGTGGAGAAGAGGGACAAAACCCGGTGCCCGTGAGTCGACTGCCGGGGCCTTAATGACATCACGGTTAAGAACTGTGGAACGCCTAACATCTGGTGAGGATACGGGAAGGTGACGGAGTGGGAGACAGCCTTTAACACAGCTAGCGGATACTACGAATACCTGGTGACCCCGTTCGGTCTGACCAACGCTCCTGCGGTGTTCCAAGCCCTGGTTAACAACGTTCTCCACAACATGTTGAACCGGTTCGTGTTCGTCTACCTTGACGACATCCGTGTCTTTTCCCGCTCAGCTCAAGAACACGTTCTCCACTTCTAACAAGTCCTCCAGCGTCTCCTGGAGAACCAGCTTTTTGTTAAAGCAAAAAATACAAATTCCATCGCTCCACCATCTCCTTCCTAGGATACATCATCACTGCTGGTAATATGCAGATGGATCCCGGGAAGGTGAGAGCGGTGGTGGATTGGCCTCAACCCACTTCCAGAGTGCAGCTGCAACGCTTCCTGGGATTTGCCCATTTCTATCGCCATTTTATACTGGGTTACAGCACCCTGGCTTCCCCCCTTTCAGCACTCACCTCTCCCATGGTCCTGTTCACATGGTCCCCAGCAGCTGACCGGGCGTTCCTGGACCTAAAGCATTGCTTCACCACAGCTCCCATATTAATCCATCCGGACTGGTCCCATCAGTTCGTGGTGGAGGTCAACGCTTTGGACATGGGAGTGGGGGCTGTCCTGTCCCAACATTCTGCCCTGGACCTAAAGCTGCATCCCTGCACCTTCTTTTCTCATTGTCTTAATGCCACAGAGAGGACTTATGATGTGGGAAATCGAGAACTGCTGTGGTGAAGATGGCATTGGAGGAGTGGAGGCACTGGTTAGAGGGGGCGGAACATCCATTCATTGTGTGGAGGGATCACAAGAACATGGAATATCTCTGCACCGCCAATCGTCTCAATTCCAGGCAAGCTCGATTGGCCCTGCTTTTCACTCTGTTCAACTTTACCATCTCCTATTGCCCGGGGTCCAAGAATGTTAAGCTGGATGCGCTTTCACACCGCTATAGCCCCGCTGCTACACCCTCAGACCCCGAGACCATCCTTCCTACCTCGTGTCTAGCGGCTGCTCTCATCTGGGGAATAGAGAACCAGGCCCGTGAGGGGGGCCTGGCTAACCGGAAGTTTGTCCCAGATGCTGCCCTCTCTCCGGTCCTGGAATGGGCTCATTCCTCCAAGCTTGCCTGCCACCCTGGCTCCCTTCAGACCCTGGCCTTTGTGTGACAACGCTTTTGGTGGCCTACCGTGGTTTCTGACGTCTCCGTGTTCGTCGCCGCCTGCACTGTCTGTGCTCAGAATAAGACTTCATGGCATGTTCTGGCTGGCCTCCTTCAACTTCCTGTCACTCACCGTCCCTGGTCACATTGATCCCTGGACTTCGTCACTGGTCTCCCTCCATCTGATGGCAACACCACTATCCTTACGGTGGTGGACAGGTTTTCAAAGCTGCCCATTTCATTCCCCTCCCCAAGCTATCCTCAGCCAAGGAGACGGCCCAGCTCATGGTGCAACACGTCTTCCGGATCCATGGACTTCTGGTGGACATGCTCTCCAACTGTGGTCCTCGTTCTCGTCCTGGTTCTGGAAGGCGTCCTTCACACTCATTGGGTTGTCGGCCAGCCTGTCCTCTGGGTTTCTCCCCCAGTCTAAAGGCCATTTGGAGTGAGCTAATCAGGACGTGGAGACAACTCTTCGTTGCCTCGTCTCTGCCAACCCCACTACCTGGAGCCAGCAACTCGTGTGGGTGGAATACGCCTGCAACACCCTTCCCTCTTCAGCCACTGGTCTCTCACCTTTCGAGTGTTTGATGGGTTATCAGCCCCCGCTCTTCCCTGAGCAAGAAGAAAAGGTCAGCATTACCTCTGCCCAGATTTTTGTCCGCCGCTGTCGCTGTACCTGGAAGAGAGCCCGGTCTGCTCTTCTCAAGACCACCTCCAGGTATCAACGACAGGCAGGCTGCCACCGGACCCCTGCTCCCTGTTATCGGCTCGGCAAGAGGGTATGGCTATCCACTCGGGATCTGCCCCTGCGGGTGGAGTCCCTGTTTTATCGGCCCTTTTCATATCTCTAAGATTCTTAACCCCTCTGCTGTTCGTCCCCCCTACGACTGATCTCGTCCTGCCATTTGTCTCTCTCTTGTTGTTTTAATAAACTACTCTGTGTGTTGAACCTTCTGACCTGCATCTGGGTCATATCCTGAGTTGTGTTAGTAAGGGACATACATAACAGTCAATAAGGGACGGTGGCTAGATATTTCCGGAGTGGCTCCTGCACACACACAGAAACACACACCTATCCTATCCACCCTACAAGTGAATATCTCCCTCCACCTGAGGTTGAATCTGCACATTGGTCTCCACACTATATACACAGACTGTATTGCGAGTGCATGTGTCGTGTGTATGTGTGTGTATCCATGTGTGTGTGTGTGTGTGTGTTTGCATACATATGTGTGTGTTTATGACTGAGACTTTGACCTGAACGCTACACCACACCCTGTGAGAATGATGCTAGAGTTAGACACACATTACATTACACTTTACATTTTCACATTTGAGTAATTTCGCAGACGCTCTTATCCGGAGCGACATACAATCAATGCATTCAGCTAAATTAGTAAAGTAGTAAAACCACATATCACAATCATTGCTAGTCTTTGTTGGTTAATGTAGCTACTAGAGACAGAAAATTAGAAAAGTAATAGAAAGAAGTGAGACACACACATCCACACACACACACATCCACACACACACACATCCACACACACAGACTGAGTACCTGTTGCAGTGAAAAGTTGATAGGTCACTGACTTGCTGTGATCAGACCTCTGGACTTCTGTCATCTGAGGTGTCTTCTCTCTCTCTAAAATGTCCTGTATAGGTAAACAGCCCAGAGCAAAGGGCAGAGAAATAATCTACCCAATAACCTCCATCATAGATCATAATCTGGCCATACTGTTGGCCACGCACAGAAACACACACGCACACAAACACGAACACACACACACCGGCTTTGCTTTAACCATTAGGTGGCGTGCTAGATCTAAGCTAGGGCTACCAGTAGGACCCCCTCCCTCTCTCTCTGCTGCCCTCCTTCACACTCTCTCTCCCTCTGTTTTTCAGTTGTGACAGTTGTTTCTGCTCCATTCAATTATGAGAAAAACTAGAGCATGTGCATGTGTGTGAGGTGTGAATGTGCCATATTTAAAAACGTTGTTTTTTCTCTTTAGAGATTTCTCATCAAATCACAGAGGAGGACATCGATCTATTGATCTTACATGGAGGCTCCAGAGAGAGAGAGAGAGAGAGAGAGAGAGAGAGAGAGAGAGAGAGAGAGAGAGAGAGAGAGAGAAGAAATGTGGACTGCATTTCTGAAAGCATAATATTCAATGTCACTGACTCATAGAGGATGTTGATGTTGATGTTGTTTGGATATTTTTGTTGTTTACCCATTTCTCTTGGCTGAGTGGTTGGAGGAGCTTTCCAGAGTCACATCACAAAACCCTGACAGTGACTCACCTTCAGTCTAGGTTACCGTGTTTTCATCTGACGCATAAGAGCGCATGAAGGGGACAGAGCAAGAGAGGGACACTTTTTGGAGGATGTTGTTTTAGAAGGTCGTCTTTTCTCGCTCATCATTTATCGATTTAAAAAATGTATCTATGTAATTTAGACCAATATATAGCCTAAACAATACCAGAGGAAAATGAATATCAGGTCCTATTCATGTTTGTTTAATATTTTTGTACAATGCGCTCAACGGATGCTCGAGTATTATTTTCTTTCTTCAGACATGAATTTTAGCTTGTGATATATGTAATAACATTCAAAGGCTATACTTTATTTCTTACAAGTAAAATACTTTTGTAAATGGAAGACAAGATGGGAAGGTGTGTTTTATTGCTTCAGTGCAAGACTGTTCTAAAATAGAGGCGGACTAGGAGCTTAAAACCATAAGATCCTTTACGCATCACACACACGCACTCAATAGGAATAGAGGACATGCGGAGACAAGAGGAGCGCGCCAGCCGCCCCAAGGAGAACCTCCAGCCGCGTGAATGACCCGCTGGCAGCATGCGCTCCTGGCCGAACCGAACTGACTGTCTCTCTCCCGTTAACTGCAGCTGGGAGGAGAACTACTGGAACTACTACTTTAACGGGAGCTACCGGGGTCCCGTGCCCCCCGAAAACCTCTTCCCCATCCCCGTTCTAATGGGAATCACCATCACCTGTGCTCTCCTGTTCCTGGCGGGAGTGACCGGAAATGTAATGACTATACTGGTCGTTTCTAAGTACAGAGACATGAGAACAACCACTAACCTCTACTTATGTAGCATGGCTGTCTCAGACCTGTTGATATTCCTCTGTATGCCCCCTGATGTGTATCGGTTATGGAAGTACAGGCCATGGATATTTGGAGATACATTCTGTAAGCTGTTTCAGTTCGTTAGTGAGTGCTGCACTTATTCAACCATTTTGAATATAACCGCTCTGTCCGTGGAGCGGTACCTGGCCATCTGCTTCCCACTTCGCGCCAAACGCCTGGTCACCAAGCGACGCGTCCGTGCGCTCATCCTCTTTCTCTGGCTCGTGTCGCTGTTGAGCGCGGGACCTGTCTTCGTTCTGGTGGGAGTGGAGCACGAGACTCGCCCAGCGGCGGGAAACTCTGTGACTGCTGGTGGGGCGGAAGGACAGACAGAGATAGACACTAGCGAGTGTAAACCCACCCAGTACGCGGTTGAGTCTGGGCTTCTAGCCGCTATGGCGTTGGTTAGCTCTGTGTTTTTCTTCCTGCCGGTCTTTTGTTTGACTGTGGTGTACAGTTTGATTGGACGAAGGTTGTGGAAGAGACGGAGAGAGAACAATATTGGAGCTAACGTAGCACACAGGGACAAGAGCAACAGACAGACCGTCAAGATGTTAGGTAGGGTGCAATGCATGTTGCTCATATTCAAAACCATGTTTTAACCACGGCATAATTGAGATGTTTATAATATTTTTTAAAAAGGCCACAGAATTGGAGACATTTAAAAAAGGAAAAATATTGGTTCCGATACGAATTAAATCAATCAAACATTGTAACAATACAAGGATAATGCAAATAATGTAGGTATAAGGTTAAGCTGTGAATAAGTTTATACAGTCAGCACAGTAACCTAATAACCATGATAACAGCCAGTCTGTAAAGCTTTACCAAAGTAATTTAATTAGGCATAACTATAGTTTCCCCTCATACCCCTTTCTGCCATTTCTCTCTCTGAAAACTGATTACTGATATTTGCATTTCATGTTTTATGGTTGGAATACATTTTATGTGCCTCCCCTCCTCCCTCAATTCCCCCTTCCCCCTCTCTATTATTATTAGCATAAAAGGAGAAATCCAATATTATAAACATTTATTATCTGTCTCCCCTCTCCTTCTCTCTCTCTCTCCAGCTGTAGTGGTCTTTGCCTTCGTCCTGTGCTGGCTGCCTTTCCACTTGCATCGTTACCTTATGTCCCATTCCTCCGAGGGCTCCTCTCCTCTCTGGTCTCTCATCACCCAGTACTGCTCCCTTGTTTCCACTGTCCTCTTCTATCTCTCGGCTGCCATCAACCCTGTCCTCTATAACACCATGTCTAGGAAGTACCGGTCAGCTGCTGCCCAACTGTTTGGTCTACAGGAGACTCAACCACCCAGAGGGAGAACAGCAAGCACTGTCAAAGGAGAGAGTTCACCTGCCTGGACAGAGTCCACTGTTAGCCTGTGACTGTAGCCAATTTGGATGGTGAATGGGCGCTAGATATATACTTATCTGATTTTGACATGTAGTTGTTGTGATCAAACTCTTCTTGTGTGTTTCTCATCAGTGACCACTGCTTTCCCTGGTTGATCAAACTCAAACAGGCACCATTATGGACCATCAAGGATTCATTGGTCTTTAATCCAAGAGAGCACTGGCTTACGCATAACGTCCATGGACGTTGATTATTGATCGAAATTTGGTCAGTCCGCCCTGCCATTGCATTTAACATATTAATTGAATTAGCCTCAAGGACTCTGAATAAGACTGTCGCTTTGATGTCACAACTCGCCCGGCAAAGACAGACAAAGGCGTTTGAGAACATGTTTTATAAAATATTTATAAGGCGTTTCTGTCACCCAAAAAGAAGCACACCATTAGCAACAAAAACTATTAAACGGCTCTTGAAACGGACACCTATGTATTTTCTACAAATCACACATGCAACACACATGCACACACACACAAACCAAAATAGTTATTACGCTTGCCTTAACTGATATGTGAACTGTATTCTGGATGACAAAGAAAAGCACTGTAGACCGTGATGCACTTCTCTGTACCCTGAGAGAGAGGGACTGAAGTACTGTGTGTGTGTTTGTTTATGTTGAGTGATTGGGTGTGTTGGGGTATGTGTATTTATGGTGAGTGACGTCATGTGTTGGTGTGTGTGTGTGTGTGTTTACGGTGAGTGACTGTGTGTGTTGGTGTGTGTCTGTGTGTGTAGATATAGGTAACAGTGTTTTGCTATAATAGCATGTACAGTAGGCTAATTATACCGCCAGCCTTACTCTGTAAATAGCAGCTTAGTAACAGTTCAATCTGATTGGTATTAGTCTTGGCTTATCCTATAAGTACTTACAAAGCAGCCACTGCCTTGGACTCCAGAATTCTGACATGGCAACCAGGACTCAGAGCATTTCATGTTATTCTGTACATAAATCCGAGACACTCCATTTAGTATAATATGTTACGTTTCATATGGTATGTATTAATTTGTGGATGTCCATCATCCATTTCATATGATATGTTATGAATTAGAATTTGTATTATATGTTACAAATTTGCTAAATGTACAATATGTTATGAATCTGCAACACGAATCTGCAATATATACAATATGCTCCGAATTTGCATAACATATGATACGTAACGAATTGTAGCTAGGTAGCTAATGTTAGCTTGGCTAGGGATTAAGGTTATAGTTACGTTTAGGAGTTAGGTTAAAAGGTTAGGGGAAGGGTTAGCTAAAAGGGTTAAGGTTTGGCTTATGAGAAGGGTTAGCTAAAATGCTAAGTAGTTGCATAGTACCTAAAAAGTAGAAAGTAGTTGAAAAGTTGCTAATGTGCTAAAGTTGTCCATCATGAGATTTGAACTCGCAACCTTTGGGTTACTAGACATCTGCATTATACACGTACTCATCATCCTACAGTGCATTTGGAAAGTATTCAGACCCCTTGACTTTTTCCACATTTTGTTACATTACAGCCTTATTCTAGAATTGATTAAATTGTTTGTTTTTTCATCATCAATCTACACACAATACCCGATAATGACAAAGCAAAAGCAGGTTTTTAGAAAGGTTTGCTCATTTATTACAAATAAAAAACTAAAATATCACATTTCCATAAGTATTCAGAACCTTTACTCAGTACTCAGTACCATTTGCTCAGTACGTCCTCCAGACGTGACTCTTGGCATTCAGGCCAAAGAGTTCAATCTTGGTTTCATCAGACCAGAGAATCTTTTTTCTCATGGTCTGAGAGTAGGTGCCTTTTGGCAAACTCCAAGCGGGCTGTCATGTGCAATTTACTGAGGAGTGACTTTTTTTTGGGGGGGGGGGGGGGGGGGGAGTCAAGGGAACTGAATATTTTCTGAATGCACTGTATTTCATTTTTATCTTGAGTAACCATCTGTTTTATGTAACCATACAAAACTTAACATATCATACTAATTTGAGTGTCCCAGATTTTCATTTACAATGTTAAGTCTAGTCTATGAGACCAGGCTGGGTATGGACTTAAAGACTACAAGTAAGGACTGCAGAACCAATCTGCAAATATGAACCACAAACATCGCCTGGAAAAAGACTTAAAATGTGGAAATGCTACTACAGACATGGCGCTTCAGCCCAAATTAATGTAAAGCTTAACTATGTATCCATGTTTGTACCGCTATAATAATCTGTACTATGCCTTTACAAACTATAATGGAACAAAACACTGTATGTATTTTAATATTGATCCATATCATCAGGTTGCCAACTTGGTCTGAACTCATTCCGGGAGATAAAAATGATTCAGCATTGTTTACGTGTCATTTTTTAAATTTCAGACATAAGTAGTTTAACTCCGTCATGACGGAGAAGTGCACACACGGGTAGCCTACAAACACACAGATTACATCCTCACCTCTCCCCCATCTTCTCCTCCTCTCTTATTTCACCTTCTCTGCTTTCCTCTCGTCTCAGTGCCTTTAAGTCAGGCAGCCTCAAAGCCACCTATCCTCAAGGGTCGTCACTAGTTCTCACAGCCATAATTATGGCTACACCCCGCCTATTTCTACAATTTCTCTTCTTAAAATAGAATTTTAAGCATAACTCTAACCTTTACCACACTGCTAACCTTATGCCTAACCCTAACCTTAATTTAAGACTGAAAAGTACACTTTTGTGTTCATGAATTTTACGACAAGACAATTTTGACATTGTGGTTGTGGTAACAAGTGACAACCATCTTCAAGTTAGGTTCAAAGGACCCTTCTGTCGCATCTGAGGCTTTCTGAGTTGCCTGATCAAAAAGTCCTATAAGACAGAGAAAGGACAGGAGGAGAGAGGGAAAGAAAGAGGTCAGAGAGAAACAAGGGATGGAAAGAGGAAGAAGGAAAGTGAGAAAGACATTGATGGTGGTACATAGAATATGAGGAGTGGAGAAATGAATGAATGAGGTAAGGATGAGTCAGAGAGAGAGGAACTTGGAAGTAAGAGAGCACTTGAGAAAAGATTGATTCAGAAATTATTGATATAGAAAGAGTCAATGAGTTACTCTGCATCACTTGTGAGATGCAGTGTGTGTGTCTCAAGAGACAGGAGGAAGAATGTTATTTCTGTGATTTAATGCCTCCTGTTATCCAGTGAGATGCTATCGAGGCCGCTTGGGAATAAATCACAAGCTATTGCTGGACACAGGCGCGTGCACACACACTCAAACAAACACACACTGAGAGACGGAGGGGAGCGAGAGAGGGAGAGACAGAACGTGAGAGGAAGGCTGAGAGAGAAGAGAAAGACAAAGAGAGTGAGAGAGGATCGATGGCAATGTTCCTGCACAAATCAGTGTGTCGAAGAAGAGGCTGCATGTGCTTTTGTGCATCTCTCCTCTCCGCTGCTCTCTTCTCCAGACACACAGTTCAGTCAGGGTTATAGTGGCCATTAAATAGGAGATTCTCCCTAAAACTGAATGTGAAGGTTGCATATTTTCACAGCGTCGGCTGGATTATAGATGTGATTCATGTCTGGCTGTACCTCAAATGATACCTTATTCCCTACAGTACCTTCGGAAAGTATACAGATCCCTTGACTTTTTTCCAAATTTTGTTAGGTTACAGCCTTATCCTAAAATTGATTTAATTTTTATTTTTCCCCTCTTCAATCTACACACAATACCCCATAATGACAGAGCAAAAAATGTTTTTTAGAAATGTTAGCTAATTTATTAAATAAATAACTGAAATATCACGTTTACATAACTATTCAGACCCTTTACTCAGTACTTTGTTTAAGCATCTTTGGCAGCGATTACAGCCTCGAGTCTTCTTGGGTATGACGCTACAAGCTTGGCACACCTGTATTTGGTTTCTCTCATTCTTCTCTGCAGATCCTCTCAAGCTCTGTCATGTCGGATGGGGAGCGTCGCTGCACAGCTATTTTCAGATCTCTCCAGAGATGGTTCAAGTCCAGGCTCTGGCTGTGCCACTCAAGGACATTCAGAGTCTTGTCCCGAAGCCACTTGCGTTGTCTTTGCTATGTGCTTAAGGTCGTTTTCCTGTTGGTAGGTGAACCTTCGCCCCAGTCTGAGGTCCTGAGCGCTCTGTAGCAGGTTTTCATCAAGGATCTTTCTGTACTTTGCTCTGTTCATCTTTGCTTCGATCCTGACTAGTCTCCCAATCTCTGCCACTGAAAAACATCCCCACAGCATGATGCTGCCACCAAATCAAATGTATGTATATAGCCCTTCGTACATCAGCTGATATCTCAAAGTGCTGTACAGAAACCCAGCCTAAAACCCCAAACAGCAAGCAATGCAGGCGTTGAAGCACGTTAGCGAGGAAAAACTTCCTAGAAAGGCCAAAACCTAGGAAGAAACCTAGAGATGAACCAGGCTATGAGGGGTGGCCAGTTCTCTTCTGGCTGTGCTGGGTGGAGATTATAACAGAACATGGCTAAGATGTTCAAATGTTCATAAATGATCAGCATGGTCAAATAATAGGTCTGGGACAGGTAGCACGGTGAACAGGTCAGGATTCCATAGCCGCAGGCAGAACAGTTGAAACTGGAGCAGCAGCACGGCCAAGGTGGACTGGGGACAGCAAGGAGTCATCATGCCAGGTAGTCCTGAGGCATGGTCCTAGGGCTCAGGTCCTCAGAGAGAGAGAAAGAAAGAGAGAATTAGAGAGAGCATACTTAAATTCACACAGGACACCGGATAAGACAGGAGATGTACTCCAAATATAACAAACTGACCCTAGCCCCCCGACACATAAACTACTGCAGAATAAATACTGGAGGCTGAGACAGGAGGGGTCAGGAGACACTGTGGCCCCATCCGATGACACCCCCGGACAGGGCCAAACAAGAAGGATATAACCCCACTCACTTTGCCAAAGCACAGTCCCCACACCGCTAGAGGGATATCTTCAACCACCAACTTACCAAAGATCTCTGCCACGGTACAACACAAGGGGGGGCGCCAACCCAGACAGGAAGATCACATCAGTGACTCAACCCACTCAAGTGACGGCATGAAAGAGCCCCAGTAAGCCAGTGACTCAGCCCCTGTAATAGGGTTAGAGGCAGAGAATCCCAGTGGAAAGAGGGGAACCAGCCAGGCAGAGACAGTAAGGGTGGTTCGTTGCTCCAGAGCCTTTCCGTTTACCTTCACACTCCTGGGCCAGACTACACTCAACCATATGACCCACTGAAGAGATGAATCTTCAGTAAAGACAAAGGTTGAGACCGAGTTTGCGTCTCTCATATGGGTAGGCAGACCATTCCATAAAAATGGAGCTCTATAGGAGAAAGCCCTGCCTCCAGCTGTTTGCTTAGAAATTCTAGGGACAATTAGGAGGCCTGCGTCTTGTGACCGTAGCGTACGTGTAGGTATGTACGGCAGGACCAAATCAGAGAGATAGGTAGGAGCAAGCCCATGTAATGCTTTGTAGGTTAGTAGGAAAAACTTGAAATCAGCCCTTGCCTTGACAGGAAGCCAGTGTAGGGAGGCTAGCACTGGAGTAATATGATCCAATTGTTTGGTTCTAGTCAGGATTCTAGCAGCCGTGTTTAGCACTAACTGAAGTTTATTTAGTGCTTTATCCAGGTAGTCGGAAAGTAGAGCATTGCAGTAGTCTAACCTAGAAGTAATCAAAGCATGGATACATTTTTCTGCATCATTTTTGGACAGAAAGTTTCTGATTTTTGCAATGTTACGTAGATGGAAAAAAGCTGTCCTTAAAACAGTCTTGATATGTTCGTCAAAAGAGAGATCAGGGTCCAGAGAAACGCCGAGGTCCTTCACAGTTTTATTTGAGACGACTGTACAACCATTAAGATTAATTGTCAGATTCAACAGAAGATCTGGACCTAGAACAAGCATCTCTGTTTTGTCCGAGTTTAAAAGTAGAAAGTTTGCAGCCATCCATTTCCTTATGTCTGAAACACAGGCTTCTAGCGAGGGCAATTTTGGGGCTTCACCATGTTTCATTGAAATGTACAGCTGTGTGTCATCCGCATAGCAGTGAAAAGTTAACATTATGGTTTCGAATGACATCCCCAAGAGGTAAAATATATAGTGAAAAATAACCACCATGCTTCACCTTAGGGACAATGCCAGGTTTCCTCCAGACGTGACACTTGGCATTCAGGCCAAATAGTTCAATATTGGTTTCATCAGACAGAAAATCTTGAGTCTTTAGGTGCCTTTTGGCAAACTCCAAGAGGGCTTTCATGTGCCTTTAACTGAGGAGTGGCTTCCGTCAGGCGGCCAACTCTAGGAAGAGTCTTGGTGGTTCCAAACTTCATCCATTTAAGAATGATGGAGGCCACTGTGTTCTTGGGGACCGTCAATGTTGCAGAAATGTTTTGGTACCCTTCCCCAGATCTGTGCCTTGACACAATCCTGTCTTGGTGCTCTATGGACAATTCCTTCAACCTCATGGCTTGGTTTTATCTCTGACATCACTGTCAACTGTGGGACCTTATAAAAACAGGTGTGTCTTTCCAAATCATGTCCAATCAATTGAATTTACCACAGGTGGACTGCAATCAAGTTGTAGAAACATCTCAAGGATGATCAATGGAAACAGGAGGCACCTGAGCAAAAATTTGAGTCTCATAGCAAAGGGTAAGTATTAACACTTATATAAATAAGTAATAAATATTTCAGTTTTTATATTTAATAAATTAGCAAACATTTCTAAAAACCTGTTTTCACTTTGTCATTATTGTGTATAGATTGCTGAGGATTTTCTATTTATTTAATATATTTTAGAATAAGGCTGTAACGTAACTAAATGTGGAAAAAGTCAAGTGGTCTGAATACTTTCCGAAGGCACTATATATCGTGCACTACAGTGACCAGAGTCAAATGACACTATTCCTTATTCAGAGAGTGTTGTGACGACAGTGATAAATACCAGTCCCCTGTTGAGTCTGACTGCCTGACTATCTCATCATCGCAAACACTCCTCCATGCACACACGGCACACAAGCAAGCACATTGAGAGGCACCAGGTCAGTCCCAGTGCTGGGCCCCTAGAGCAGTTTTGCTGCCTGGCAAAGGGACCAACTGCAAGAAATGGCACATGGGATCTAACCAACCGCAATGTGGTTGCTCCCAACTGGCGCAGCGGTCTAAGTGCAAGAGGTGTCACTGCAGTCCCTGGTTCAAATCTAGGCTGCATCACATCCGGCTGTGACTGTCCCATAGGCCAGTGAACAATTGGCCCAGCGTCATCTGGGATAGGCTGTCATTGTAAATAAGAATTTGTTCTTAACTGACTTGCCTAGTTAAAAATACATGTATTTTTCCAACCACCACAAAGCATATCATATAACCACTGTATGAACAGGAAATCAAACAATAAACTATGACACACAAAACAAGAGGTTTCAGTCAAGGTCAGAAAAAATTAAACATTTATTGGGCATAAATATATTATATAACACAGGCTACCGATACAGTTAGGTCTTACATACAGAGGGTAGTATTTGCAAAATCTATACATTAAAATTGATATGGCGGTTTATTTTATATAATGCATATGAAATAGTCTAACATTAACAATACAAAGTAGTAGAAATGTATGCTAATTTTTTTCCTTTCAAATCGTAGCCCATGACAACATTGGAATGTTTGTTTTGATAAGTGTGAGGTACAAATATGTTGTTGTTTTGGTTTCAGACTAATATATATTTTTAATACATACAAGTGGGACTGTTACCCATTTAATCTCTAATCTCTCATATTCAAATTCCGTATTTTCAGTTTCAATTTGTTTTACTATTAATCAGACTAAAAAAAGTAACCAATCAGAAGGCTGGGTTGCTGGGCAGAAGTATCTGTTTTGTTCAGGACCCACTAGGTGAGCAAGACCAGAAGGGTCTAAAGATTTTCCTAAATACAAATCTTACAGGGTGTACCCTGCTCACACTGACAAGTAGCCACTGGGCCAAGCCCTGGAAACACTAGCCAAAAGCCTTTAGGAAACATATTATTGGTGATATCACAGCCCTAACATTGGCCTACCATTATCCTAACCTTAGCCTATAACATTAGGCATTATTAGGGAGTATGGACAGGAGTATTTCGTGACCATGTGTCCTAACCATCCTGGTCAATTCACATGGTCAGGGAAAACTCCTGTCCCTAGACATGAGGAATTAGTTGGCTGTAAAAGGCTTGGGGGAGATTTAACACATCAGGAACGATTTGGCTGTGAAAGGCTTGGGGGAGATTTAATACAACTTCAGGAATGATTTGGCTGTAAAAGGCTTGGGGGAGATTTAATACAACTTCCGGAATGATTTGGCTGTAAAAGGCTTGGGGGAGATTTAACACAACTTCAGGAACGATTTGGCTGTAAAAGGCTTGGGGGAGATTTAATACAACTTCCGGAATGATTTGGCTGTAAAAGGCTTGGGGGAGATTTAATACAACTTCCGGAATGATTTGGCTGTAAAAGGCTTGGAGGAGATTTAACACAACATTAGGAATGATTTGGCTGTAAAAGGCTTGGGGGAGATTTAATACAACTTCCGGAATGATTTGGCTGTAAAAGGCTTGGGGGAGATTTAATACAACTTCCGGAATGATTTGGCTGTAAAAGGCTTGGAGGAGATTTAACACAACATTAGGAATGATTTGGCTGTAAAAGGCTTGGGGGAGATTTAACACAACATTAGGAATGATTTGGCTGTAAAAGGCTTGGGGGAGATTTAACACAACATTAGGAATGATTTGGCTGTAAAAGGCTTGGAGGAGATTTAACACAACATTAGGAATGATTTGGCTGTAAAAGGCTTGGAGGAGATTTAACACAACATTAGGAATGATTTGGCTGTAAAAGGCTTGGGGGAGAGTTAACACAACAGGACATATCAACAGTCTTCTTTCTAACTGAGACAGGTAAACAGGAAAGATGGACACAACATGACAAAGTCACGTCAGTTGACAGAGTAACGCTGTATGACACAGCAACACCAAATGACCCAACAGTGCCAGACGACTCAGTCACAACAATGACGTGGTCCAAACTCCAGACGACATAGTAATGCCAATGTAACAGAGTGCCCGGCGGGCAGCTGTGTGTCTGGTATCAAAACAAGAAGCTGTCTGATGAAAAGCATCACGGATCTCGCAGGACAGACACTTACCCTGTGGGCTAAGGGTCTACCGCTTTAAAAGTGCTCCATATAATCTGTTAGTTGTACTTGCCTCATTTTAGCGTCAATACTACATCTCTTATACGTATAATAACTCTGCACTGACTATCAATTCTAAGCAAAAACACTGGACAGAAAATAATCACCAAGGCTCTTTATACGACGACAAGCTGGGAAAAGTATTCCTCATCATCCTCATCGGTCTGACTGACATCCCGATTTGATTGTTGTAGTCTTTTTGACCCTTTTCAGTGTGAAATCAGCGTGTTAAAACTCAATAAAGGGGTAGTATATTTAACAGAACATTTAATACATTTAGCTTCACAAAAAAAAATAAACATAAAAACAAAAATATGAACGAAGCGTAAATCACAGATCAAGTTATGTCTTTCCTTTTTCAGAGGATAACAATGTGACAGGAATAATAATGCTGTGTGGTCACAGAGGGAACATCAAGGAACCCTTGAGAACGTAGATAACATTGAAAGGAACGTGTGTGTGTGTCACACACACACACACACAAAGTAAAATGGTATGACACAAGCCTCGACTTTGGCAGAAAGAAACCAAACAGATATGATATCAAACACGTCTTAATCTATAACATTAGGCAGTATAAACGACAAATTAAGGCAACTATTGTTCTGACTCCCCGAGACACCACACACCTTCCCACTGAGGAGGCACTGTACATCGTCCCAAGACTGTGTTAGCCCCTGGAACTAAAGCCTAGGGCATTAGCCATGCGGACCTAACCTGAGTCTTCAAGTCTCGTCATCCTGTCTGAATAATGGAAACTCTTACAGGATCCCGGCTCAAACGGTAGAATTAAAGTCAGTCCCGCCACCCTCTGCCGTCCTCTTCAAGCACTGGTTACAGTAACTGTAAAGAGTACCTTCATACCTTATTTAACCTTCAGTGTACCTTCATAAACTCTCCGGGAAAAAAGCTGCTACCTAGAGCATATAAGGGTTCCTTCGACTGTCCCCCATTGGAGGGTTCTACGTGGAACCCAAAAGAGTTCTCCTATGGGGACAGCCGAAGAACCCGTTTGGAACCCTTTTTTTCTAAGAGTGTACATTATTTAACCACCAGTGCTCCCTCAGAGTTGTACGTTACGTCATGCCTGTGCTTAACTCCCAATACAGACGCCAACATAACCTTAATATCAGAAAAGGTAACGTTTCTGAAGACACTCTGTGTGTTCGCTCCAGCTGTCTAAAATCTTTACCAATATAACCTGGCTAACGGTTTGCTACATCTCTTAATGCATACAGAAAACCACACAGGCTGGTCATAACCGTGAAATCATGACATAACAATTCTAAAGCAACCATTATTGGTGTTATGACGTGACGGTCACGTGGCTATGGATAAGAGCCAGTTCTGTGTGTCAGAGAGGAGATGACAAAGGCAGACATTTGGTTAACATGTTAAAACGGCACTGATACAGACATACAGAATAATGAAACAACTACAGGTTTTCCCAACAACTGTAAGAGAATAAATGAGATATGTAATTGGCTACTGAGAGTACGAAATGCTGGCCTTAAATCAAACATCTAAAATAACATCCAATAAAAACTGAAAAATAATCATAATAACAATATAACATGCTACGAGAGAAAAAACAAATTAGTACATTTATAACTACACTTACATTTGTCTCTTAATTTTAATTTTTTAAACAATAAATAACTGAAAAGATTGCACTGTAATTGGCTTGTAAAGTACTGTATGCAAATATTCTATTGTATATAAATAAAGGTATAGAACCAATAGAGAAATTGTAGCGTAACTTTCCCATCGACTTTGGCAAAGGTGTTGGAGCAGTTAAAGGCTCTGCTACCTGACGAGTAGGAGCGAAGCACCGCTTAGAGAGAGAGAGAGAGAGAGAGAGAGTGGGATGATAACAGTAGGAGTGAAGCACAGCTTAGAGAGAGAGAGAGAGAGAGAGAGAGTGGGATGATGACAGTAGGAGCGAAGCACAGCTTAGAGAGAGAGAGAGAGAGAGAGAGAGAGAGAGAGAGAGAGAGGGATGATAACAGTAGGAGCGAAGCACAGCTTAGAGAAAGAGAGAGAGAGAGAGAGAGAGAGTGGGATGATAACAGTAGGAGCGAAGCACCGCTTAGAGAGAGAGAGAGTGGGATGATAACAGTAGGAGCGAAGCACAGCTTAGAGAGAGAGAGAGAGAGTGGGATGATAACAGTAGGAGTGAAGCACAGCTTAGAGAGAGAGAGAGAGAGTGGGATGATAACAGTAGGAGCGAAGCACAGCTTAGAGAAAGAGAGAGTGGGATGATAACAGTAGGAGCGAAGCACAGCTTAGAGAGAGAGAGAGAGGGATGATAACAGTAGGAGCGAAGCACAGCTTAGAGAGAGAGTGGGATGATAACAGTAGGAGCGAAGCACAGCTTAGAGAGAGAGAGAGTGGGATGATAACAGTAGGAGCGAAGCACAGCTTAGAGAGAGAGAGAGAGAGAGAGAGAGAGAGAGAGAGAGAGAGGGATGATAACAGTAGGAGCGAAGCACCGCTTAGAGAGAGAGAGAGTGGGATGATAACAGTAGGAGCGAAGCACAGCTTAGAGAAAGAGAGAGTGGGATGATAACAGTAGGAGCGAAGCACAGCCAGCTTAGAGAGAGAGAGAGGGATGATAACAGTAGGAGCGAAGCACAGCTTAGAGAGAGAGAGAGTGGGATGATAACAGTAGGAGTGAAGCACGGCTTAGAGAGAGAGAGAGAGAGAGAGAGTGGGATGATAACAGTAGGAGCGAAGCACAGCTTAGAGAAAGAGAGAGTGGGATGATAACAGTAGGAGCGAAGCACAGCTTAGAGAGAGAGAGTGGGATGATAACAGTAGGAGTGAAGCACAGCTTAGAGAGAGAGAGAGAGAGAGTGGGATGATAACAGTAGGAGCGAAGCACAGCTTAGAGAGAGAGAGAGAGAGAGTGGGATGATAACAGTAGGAGCGAAGCACAGCTTAGAGAGAGAGAGAGTGGGATGATAACAGTAGGAGTGAAGCACGGCTTAGAGAAAGAGAGAGTGGGATGATAACAGTAGGAGTGAAGCACAGCTTAGAGAGAGAGAGTGGGATGATAACAGTAGGAGTGAAGCACAGCTTAGAGAGAGAGAGAGAGAGTGGGATGATAACAGTAGGAGCGAAGCACAGCTTAGAGAGAGAGAGTGGGATGATAACAGTAGGAGCGAAGCACAGCTTAGAGAAAGAGAGAGAGAGAGTGGGATGATAACAGTAGGAGCGAAGCACAGCTTAGAGAGAGAGAGAGAGAGTGGGATGATAACAGTAGGAGCGAAGCACAGCTTAGAGAAAGAGAGAGAGAGAGTGGGATGATAACAGTAGGAGCGAAGCACAGCTTAGAGAGAGAGAGAGAGAGAGTGGGATGATAACAGTAGGAGCGAAGCCCAGCTTAGAGAGAGAGAGAGTGGGATGATAACAGTAGGAGTGAAGCACAGTTTAGAGAGAGAGAGAGAGAGTGGGATGATAACAGTAGGAGCGAAGCACAGTTTAGAGAGAGAGAGTGGGATGATAACAGTAGGAGCGAAGCCCAGCTTAGAGAGCGAGAGAGGGATGATAACAGTAGGAGCGACGCACAGCTTAGAGAGAGAGAGAGAGAGAGAAAGAGAAAGAGAGAGGGGGATGATAACAGTAGGAGCGAAGCACAGCTTAGAGAGAGAGAGAGAGAGAGAGAGTGGGATGATAACAGTAGGAGCGAAGCCCAGCTTAGAGAGAGAGAGAGTGGGATGATAACAGTAGGAGTGAAGCACGGCTTAGAGAGAGAGAGAGTGGGATGATAACAGTAGGAGCGAAGCACAGCTTAGAGAGAGAGAGAGAGAGTGGGATGATAACAGTAGGAGCGAAGCACAGCTTAGAGAGAGAGAGAGAGAGTGGGATGATAACAGTAGGAGTGAAACACAGCTTAGAGAGAGAGAGAGAGAGTGGGATGATAACAGTAGGAGCGAAGCACAGCTTAGAGAGAGAGAGAGAGAGAGAGGGAGAGTGGGATGATAACAGTAGGAGCGAAGCACAGCTTAGAGAGAGAGAGAGAGAGAGAGAGAGAGAGAGAGAGAGAGTGGGATGATAACAGTAGGAGCGAAGCACAGCTTAGAGAAAGAGAGAGAGAGAGTGGGATGATAACAGTAGGAGCGAAGCACAGCTTAGAGAGAGAGAGAGAGAGTGGGATGATAACAGTAGGAGCGAAGCACAGTTTAGAGAGAGAGAGAGAGAGAGAGAGAGAGTGGGGGGATAACAGTAGGAGTGAAACACAGCTTAGAGAGAGAGAGTGGGATGATAACAGCATTAATTAGAGAGACAAGGGAGAGGGAGGGAGACGTACTGAGAATGGCGGAGGGATAGAAAAAGAGAGAGGGGGCAGAGAAAAAAGAAGGGTATGAATAGGTATGAGGGTTGAGTGGGGGTGGGGGGCGGATAAAAGGTTACTTCAGTAACCTCTACATTCGACAGCGGGGACTGGCTACTGAACTGACCTCAGATCTGCAGGTGAGCACCTAGAATACATATTATAATTCACTAAACCACTCCCAGTGGAATATACCAGGTTATCTCTAGACCAGGGGTGTCAGGTCCAGTTCTCACAGGTCAAAGTGTCATCATGTTTTTATCAACCTCAAACTAAATTGATCAACTGGTGTTGCTGATTGGCTAGATATGGCCAGGTGTGTGGCCCTCCAGGAGCCTGGTTTTACACCCTTGCCCTAAACGGATCTAAAGTCAGCTTTGCATTTCCCACTCTTAATGGTTTAGGTTAGCTTCAGGGGAGAGAAAGCTGGTCCTAGATCTGTGGTTAACAAGGCAACACCTACCTGGATCCCTCCTCTTTCTCTCTGTCATCCAGACCTCTACAATTCTTATATTACATCATAGCATCGCCCCTACAGATATAGATAGGTAGATCTATCCTAGATATATTTGATATAGATTGTATATATTAGGTAACTAAATCCATTCTTTCTTAGATATAACGAAACAGGATAGCAGCATTTTTTAACAATGGCATCGCTTTGGTAGCTGAATAAAGAAGACAGAAGAGAAGGCATCTGAGTGAGTGTTTCTGTCTCTCTGTGCATGTGTGTGTGTGTGTGTGTGTGTTTGTCTCGCTGTGCATGTGTGCCTGTGTGTGTATGTTTCTGTGTGTCTGTGTCTATGTGTCTGTGTGTGCATCTGTGCGTAAAGATTGCATGATTTGGCCTATAATAGACAAGGTACCAGATATTGATGGCTACATGGCTAAAGCTTTAGAACTACATTTCAAAATGGCGTAACGGAAAAAAACTACGAAAGACTGCAGCGAACAGCGCAAATAGGACACAGACACAGTAAAGTAAGGAATTGACTGTAAAGAAATATAAAGAAAAATACACTTTGTCTATTAGGTTTAAAAAGATACAAAATAATGTCATGCGGGTCATTGAGGAGCTTACTGGGCTCCTGGCTGGCTAATGCTTGGTTATCAGTTTGTTTGTTCTGGCCACGAACAGCTTCCCTCCAAATACATCCATTACATAAGATAGAGAGACCAAACTAACAATGACAAGAGAAACAGAGAGAGCGAGCGAGAGAGGGAAAGAGAGAGAGGAGAGAGAAGAGGAAAGAGATATGTGGACAACGGCACGGTAGAATAACTGAAGTACAGCTCAAATTCTGTTTCGTTTGAAGTCGGTTTCCTCTCTTGTTTTTTTCCTCATTCTATCCTGCACTTGATTCTTAAGTGTTTGTTTTCTTTCCATTCTTTCGCAGATGCTCGTTTTTTTTCGCTATCGCTTTGTTTTCTCTTTTCTATCCTGTTGCCGATTCATTCCCTCACTTCATGAAGAAGTATTGTAGCAGACAGGCCATGAGGATGGAGACACCGGCGAACACACACACCACGACCGCCGCAAAGCGCTCATCGCTGGATATTATCCCCGCCCCTTTCACCGTCTCCACGGCGCTGGTCTCCCGCAGGCACTGTTGCTCCTGGCGACGCAAGGTGAACAGGGAGGAGGGACTAAGAGGGCCACAGAGTTCATGGTTGGTGTCCTGGCAACGGCGGCAGGCGCATACACGGAAACGGTAGTCGGTGTTGCCTTGGAGTCCGGTGATTTGGAAGGCACTCTCTTCTCCCTTAAACACCTGGAGAGAGAGAGAGAGAGAGAGAGAGAGAGAGAAAGAGCGAGAGAGAGAGAGAAAGAGAGAGAGAAAGAGAGAGAGAAAGAGAGAGAGAAAGAGAGAGAGAGAAAGAGCGAGAGAAAGAGCGAGAGAAAGAGCGAGAGAGAGAGAAAGAGAGAAAGAGAGAGAGAAAGAGAGAGAAAGAGAAAGAGAGAGAGAAAGAGAGAGAGTAAGAGAGAGAAAGAGAGAGAAAGAGAGAGAGAGAGAAAGAGAGAAAGAGAGAGAGAGAGAAAGAGAGAGAGAGAGAAAGAGAGAGAAAGAGAGAGAAAGAGAGAGAGAGAGAAAGAGAGAGAGAAAGAGAGAGAGAGTTTTGAGTTTTAAATACTCTTTATTGGGTCTGGGGGCCCACCACACAATAAATACTCATACAAAACCACAGTTACACATCAATTAAAAACACAACTCCAATTCCTCCTCCACAGTAACTAAACACAACAGCCTCTGAATACCCCATATACTCAAAAACAGATCGATATTGTTGACAAGTTTATAATAGGCAAACTCAACCCTTAGTCTCGCTGCCAACATTCCCTCCAGCATTCCCACCACATCCACAGACCCCTGTCCCCGAATTCTGTTCTTTCGGGTCTTCCATATCGCTAATTTTGCTGCCCCTACACAAAATTAAGCAACACAACTACACCCTTTTGACTAAACCTGTACTTTGGCCCAAATATATACAGTTGGGAAGAGAAAACCTCTCCCAACGTTGAGAACCAATCAGTGATCAGTTCAATCATCCCGACCAACCTGGGACACATTAAAAACAGATGTGCCAGAGATTCAGACTCAGCACAGAATGGACACCCCTCCCCAACAGTAGGGTCCAGGTGTACCAGACACAGAATGGACACCCCTCCCCAACAGTAGGGTCCAGGTGTACCAGATGCAGAATGGACACCCCTCCCCAACAGTAGGGTCCAGGTGTACCAGATGCAGAATGGACACCCCTCCCCAACAGTAGGATCCAGGTGTACCAGATGCATGTTAGTGGCTATAGCTCCATGTATTACCCTCCATTGGAGGTCAGCTGTCCTCTTATCAATAGGCAGTTTATATAATGATCGCCAACAGCCTTTTGGAGAGGCACCTGGACCAAGCACATCCGCCCACCTCGTCGATTTTACCCCTTCCAGGGAAGAGGCATGGGACACCTTTACACATGTTCTGTACATGGCCTTCTTTCCCACCTCCTTGAACTCCCCCAGCTCCGGGGTATCGAAGGAAAGCAGCATCCCCACGTCCTCTTCAAATGCCCCTATCGCAGCACTAACAATCAGTGCAGGGAACACATAATCCAGACCCTCCCTCCACCGATCAGAATTGGAAGTGTCAGTCACATACTGCAGATGAAGCACTGGCAACGAGTCGCAGACCTCATCGACGACCTTCCTCAGTAGGCGAGATGATCGGATCCCCGCTCTTTCTCCCAGCTCCTCCAACGATCTGCTCCTGCTCCGCATCAGATGACCCAGCTTGGTACACCCCACGCCTAACAGGCATGAACGTAGGCTAGCTGAACCCAGAACACGGGACTGGATGGCAGTGTTGTGAAAAATAGGCTCTTCAAAAAGCCACATCCCTGGTGGCGTGCAGGTCTTACGGGACTTGACAAAGACTCTCCAAGCCTGCATAACAGACTCATAAAATGGAGTCAGGCCAGTCAAATCACCCCCCTCCAGCTTTAAGAGGAAAAGATGCTTGTCTAAGCCCAAACAGCCCGCTCTCCTCAACAATGTGTAGGCTGTTTCAACCCAGCTAGAACAGTCTCTGTACAACAATCTCTGGGCTGCTTGGAGCCGGAAAGCCGTGATCCTAGAGGAAATGTCCACCAGGCCTTGCCCAACCTCGTACAGTGGCAGGTACAGGGCTGCAGCTTTAATCCAGTGTTGTCCAGACCAGAAGAAATTGACAAGGGTCCTCTGAAGCTCTTGTATCAGACCCTTTGGTGGCTGTAAAATCATTAGTCTGTGCCACAGTGTAGAGGCAGCAAGATTATTAGCTACCAGGACCCTTCCCCTATAAGACAGCTGGGGTAGCAACCTTTCTCCACTACACCCTCCCAGTTCTTTTTCTGAAAGACATCAGAGCCTAGAAAAACCCCCAAAGTCTTCATCCCATCTCTGCCCCACTGAAGCCCCCCTGGTAACCTTGGAGTGGACCCCGTTTGAAGCCGACCTGCCCACAGCGCTTCACTCTTTCCCCAATTGACTCTAGCTGAGGAGGCCCCCTCATACACCTTTAAAGTGTTTGAGAGAACCTTAAAATCCTCACCCCCTGTAATAAAAACTATCACGTCATCTGCATACGCAGACAGTGCGATCGTGGGACCCTTCATTACACCTGGCACAGAGAAACCAGTAAGCTTCGCTCTTAAAAAACAAAGCATTGGTTCAATCGCCAGACTATATAACTGCCCTGAAATTGGGCATCCCTGCCTGATGCCCCTTTGGACAGGGATGGGGCAACTTAAACCACCACCCACCTTCACCATACACGAGGCTCCAGCATACAGTAAATTCACCCAAGACAGAAAAACATCCCCAAACCCAAAGGCTTTCATTGTTTTAAACAAGTACTGATGGTCCACACGATCAAAAGCCTTCTCCTGATCTAACGAAAGTAAACCCACATTTACATCAGACAGTTTGCAAATGTCTAAAACATCTCTTATTAGAAACAAGTTGTCAACAATAGAGCGATCAGGTACACAGTAGGACTGGTCCTTGTGGATCAACAGTCCCAGATACTCTTTCAACCTGTTTGAGAGACATTTAGAAACAATTTTGTATTCTGCGCACAGCAAAGCAGCAGATCTCCAATTTTTTATGAGAGCCAAATCCCCCTTTTTTGGCAACAGTGAAAGCACTGCACGTTGACAGGATACAGGAAGAGAACCCTCATGAAAAGATTCACACACCACTTCATAAAAATCCTCCCCAACAGACCCCCAAAAGTGCTTATAGAACTCAGATGGTAAACCATCGATGCCAGGGGCTCGGCCTGATGAGAGCTGCATAACTGCTGTGGACAGCTCCTGCAGTGTAATGTCAGCATCCAATTTGACTCTCTGCTCAGGTCCCAATTGAGGAAGACCATGTAACAACTGTTCAGTACACAGAGAGTCACAATCCTCCGCCTTATAGAGGGCAGAGTAAAAATCCACGGCATGTTGACGCATTTCAATATCATCCGTAGTCACCTTCCCATCAGGGAGACGAAGGCATACCATCTGTTTACGTTGAAACGTCGACTGTCCTAGTTTTTTTTTTAAAGCACTAGGAGCATTCATATCCTTGAGGGAAGCGAAACGAGACCTAATCAAGGCACCCTTCACTCTTTCATGCAGAAACGACCTCAGTTCATGTCTCTTGTCCTGTAAGTTCATGACTAGTCCAGGGTCGTTCTGAGTGAGCAGCTTCAATTCAATAGACTTGATGTCCTGTTCAAGGGCCTTGATAGTCTCTTTAAATTAAGTTTGAGACAGAGCAGTATACTGTTGACAAAATACTCGTATTTGGGCCTTCCCAACCTCCCACCATTGTCTCAAGGACTCAAAAATCCCCTTTATAACCCTCCATTCTTCCCAAAACAACAAAAACCTGTCACAAAACATGACATCATGTAACAATTTAACATTAAAATACCAGTAAGGTGATGACCTTCGTGGACAGGACAAGTGAATATCAACAGTAACAATATGATGATCAGAATAACCCACAGGAGTAATGTCACACTTTCCAACCCTACTACAGTATTGCTCAGATACATACAACCTGTCTAACCTTGCTGCACTGACACGACCTTCATAAATTTTTAGCCATGTGTACGGCCTAACTTTTGCATTCCTTACTCTCCACACATCAGAAAGCTCAAACTCAGTTAATAGGCCAGACAGGCAAGTGACTGACCGCAGGTGAGGTTCTTCAGCGGTGCGATCAACAGTAAAATCCACTGTACAATTCCAGTCACCTCCTAAAACCATACACCCCTCTTGATCACACTGTCTTAAGGTTTCCTTTAGTTGGTCAAATACAGCAATACGCTCTGTACCCTCATTAGGAGCATAAACATTCAAAAAAACAAACAAAAACCCCATAACATCCACCTTGACCAATAAAACCCGACCCTTGACAATCTCTGTTGTAGATACCACAGTCACCCCTAAGCCTGAGGAAAACAAGATTGCCACCCCAGCACTGAAATTAGTACCATGACTGAGTACATGCTGCCCCTCCCACCACATACCCCAGTCAACCCCATTTTCCTCATCACTATGTGTCTCCTGTAGGAAAACTACATTAAGCCTTTTCTGTTTTATTACTTCTAATACCCAAGCCCTCTTATTCCTGTCCCTTCCCCCATTAATATTAAGAGAACCTACCCTTAGTA
>NC_088397.1:21864959-21897459 GCF_034236695.1 Oncorhynchus nerka | reverse complement strand
TATATATATATATAAAATATATATATATATATATATATATATATATATATATATATATATTTTATATATATATATATATATATATATTTTATATATATATATATATATATATATATAAAATATAGTGGACAGTCGGTTAATTACCGCTCCGTCAGTTAGTCCACAACCCATGTGGCTGTGGCTAGGGATGCCAACCACACCAGTCATCCATGTCGTAATGTGGCTGAGACTAGGGATGCCAGGATGCCAACCACACCAGTCATCCATGTCGTAATGTGGCTGTGACTAGGGATGCCAGGATGCCAACCACACCAGTCATCCATGTCGTAATGTGGCTGTGGCTAGGGATGCCAGGATGCCAACCACACCAGTCATCCATGTCGTAATGTGGCTGAGGCTAGGGATGCCAGGATGCCAACCACACCAGTCATCCATGTCGTAATGTGGCTGTGGCTAGGGATGCCAGGATGCCAACCACACCAGTCATCCATGTCGTAATGTGGCTGTGGCTAGGGATGCCAGGATGCCAACCACACCAGTCATCCATGTCGTAATGTGGCTGTGGCTAGGGATGCCAGGATGCCAACCACACCAGTCATCCATGTCGTAATGTGGCTGTGGCTAGGGATGCCAGGATGCCAACCACACCAGTCATCCATGTCGTAATGTGGCTGAGGCTAGGGATGCCAGGATGCCAACCACACCAGTCATCCATGTCGTAATGTGGCTGAGGCTAGGGATGCCAGGATGCCAACCACACCAGTCATCCATGTCGTAATGTGGCTGAGGCTAGGGATGCCAGGATGCCAACCACACCAGTCATCCATGTCGTAATGTGGCTGAGGCTAGGGATGCCAGGATGCCAACCACACCAGTCATCCATGTCGTAATGTGGCTGTGGCTAGGGATGCCAGGATGCCAACCACACCAGTCATCCATGTCGTAATGTGGCTGTGGCTAGGGATGCCAGGATGCCAACCACACCAGTCATCCATGTCGTAATGTGGCTGTGGCTATGGATGCCAGGATGCCAACCACACCAGTCATCCATGTCGTAATGTGGCTGTGGCTAGGGATGCCAGGATGCCAACCACACCAGTCATCCATGTCGTAATGTGGCTGAGGCTAGGGATGCCAGGATGCCAACCACACCAGTCATCCATGTCGTAATGTGGCTGAGGCTAGGGATGCCAGGATGCCAACCACACCAGTCATCCATGTCGTAATGTGGCTGTGGCTAGGAATGCCAGGATGCCAACCACACCAGTCATCCATGTCGTAATGTGGCTGAGGCTAGGGATGCCAGGATGCCAACCACACCAGTCATCCATGTCGTAATGTGGCTGAGGCTAGGGATGCCAGGATGCCAACCACACCAGTCATCCATGTCGTAATGTGGCTGTGGCTAGGGATGCCAGGATGCCAACCACACCAGTCATCCATGTCGTAATGTGGCTGAGGCTAGGGATGCCAGGATGCCAACCACACCAGTCATCCATGTCGTAATGTGGCTGAGGCTAGGAATGCCAGGATGCCAACCACACCAGTCATCCATGTCGTAATGTGGCTGAGGCTAGGGATGCCAGGATGCCAACCACACCAGTCATCCATGTCGTAATGTGGCTGTGGCTAGGGATGCCAGGATGCCAACCACACCAGTCATCCATGTCGTAATGTGGCTGTGGCTAGGGATGCCAGGATGCCAACCACACCAGTCATCCATGTCGTAATGTGGCTGTGGCTAGGGATGCCAGGATGCCAACCACACCAGTCATCCATGTCGTAATGTGGCTGAGGCTAGGGATGCCAGGATGCCAACCACACCAGTCATCCATGTCGTAATGTGGCTGTGGCTAGGGATGCCAACCACACCAGTCATCCATGTCGTAATGTGGCTGTGGCTAGGGATGCCAGGATGCCAACCACACCAGTCATCCATGTCGTAATGTGGCTGAGGCTATGGATGCCAGGATGCCAACCACACCAGTCATCCATGTCGTAATGTGGCTGTGACTAGGGATGCCAAGATGCCAACCACACCAGTCATCCATGTCGTAATGTGGCTGAGACTAGGGATGCCAGGATGCCAACCACACCAGTCATCCATGTCGTAATGTGGCTGTGACCAGGGATGCCAAGCATACCCATCACCCAAGGCACTGCTAGGCAGACAGACAGTCTCTCTAATTCTCTCACTTATCCTTTATTACCTCCCTCTTCCCTTCCCTTCACCCTCCCTCCACTTTCCCTCCTTCCCTCGCTCCCTCCTCCTACCTCTACTTCCCTACCTCTCTATTTATTTCTCTCCTTCCTTCAGTCTGTTCTCTAATGGACAGCATGGTTGACCAGTTCATGGTTCTAATTAGTTCTGTAGTCTAGATGTTCTCATCGTGAGTTCTCCCTAGATCTACTGGTTACTGTCATTTCCTCTACCTATCTCCCCACACGCACACACACACCCATGCACACACGCACTACTCACTCACACAATGTGTTTGAAGTATTTTCCTTCAGTAGGACTGTGATATGTAATATGGTTATTTACCAGATGCTTTTATATAGAACGTACATAACATTGAGCCATTGGAACCATTGGAGTGTAGTAGCTGTGTGTGTGTGTGTGTGTGTGTACTCTATACTCTACCTGTGGTTCTTATCTTCCATCTGTAGTGTGTAGAACATGTCATTGGAGAGCAGGGCGCGGGTGTGTGTGTGTGCAGCGTTCTCCCCCCACTTCAGTTTCAGGCTCTGGGGGCCGGCAGCCGAACATTCCAAAGGAGGAGGGGCCGGAGGGAGGGGGCGTGTCCTAGCCACCAGGGGTGGGCTCAACGGGCCACAGCCAATCACATTCACCGCTTGGATCTGCACACTGAGAGAGAAAGAGAGGGAGGGGTTAGGATAAATTGAGTGCGTGAAAGTTAGTTTGTCCATAACCAGTTTGGGTGTGTGTGTGTGTGTGTGTGTGTGTGTGTGTGTGTGTATTAGTATTTATTAGGGATCCCCATTAGTTCCTGCAGCAGGGGTCTTCCTGGGGTCCAAACACATTAAGGCACTTCCATCACACATAAGAGAAGATCAATCAGTCCATCATAGAACATTATTACACCACTACACATCTACAGTACAAACTGTACGGTCTGTGTGTCTGAGTACTAATGTTGGTTAATAGCAGAAGAGAGGCAGCATTAGAGGTGCTGGGTGTTTTCCTCTGTCCATTGCGTCATGACTGACCCCTAACCTCACCTAGCCGGCATCCATCTAACCCAGTCTCTTATGACTGATATTTTCCGTTCCCCAAAACAAGTCACGCCTTGCAAAAATCTGCAAACTTTCAATAAATTCCCTGGTTCTCCTGAAATCCCGGTTGGAGGATTCCTGGAATCAGGGGGGAATAAGCAAGAACTCTGGAATGCTCCAACAGGATTTCTGGAAAACCAGGGAATTTGGCAACCCTAGTCATGCCTTTCAACATCATCCCTATGGAATAACTAGGAATAGAGAGGAATATAAAGAGGAATAGCAATCACATCAAACTCAATCATCTAGAGTCATCTCATCCAGTATATTACAGTTATAACACTGTATTAGATCTGTTCTCAGACCTGTTCAGACAGTTCCTTAACCTCTATGGCCCTCTATGGATAGTAATGGCCAGTCCTGAATGACACATCAGGAATATATTATGTCTGGTAAGATGAGGACTTACTGTGTTGTTGTTCCATCTATTTTCTGTTGTTTACTAGAGTCCCTCCACTGTCCTGTTGTCTTTTCCAGGAACCCTCCCCTCTCTCGCTCTCTCTCTCTCTGGACAATCTCACTTCCTTTCCCTCACTCTCTCTCTGGACAATCTCACTTCCTTTCCCTCACTCTCTCCCCCTCTCGCTCTCTCTCTGGACAATCTCACTTCCTTTCCCTCCTCTCTCTCGCTCTCTCTCTCTCTGGACAATCTCACTTCCTTTCCCTCACTCTCTCCCCTCTCTCTCTCTCTCTGGACAATCTCACTTCCTTTCCCTCACTCTCTCCCCCTCTCGCTCTCTCTCTGGACGATCTTGCTTCCTTTCCCTCACTCTCTCCTCTCTCTCTCTGGACAATCTCACTTCCTTTCCCTCACTCTCTCCCCTCTCTCTCTGGACAATCTCACTTCCTTTCCCTCACTCTCTCCCCCTCTCACTGGACAATCTCACTTCCTTTCCCTCACTCTCTCCCCTCTCTCTCTCTCTCTGGACAATCTCACTTCCTTTCCCTCACTCTCTCCCCCTCTCGCTCTCTCTCTGGACGATCTTGCTTCCTTTCCCTCACTCTCTCCTCCTCTCTCTCTCTCTCTGGACAATCTCACTTCCTTTCCCTCACTCTCTCCCCCTCTCGCTCTCTGTCTGGACGATCTCACTTCCTTTCTCTCACTCTCTGTCTGGACAATATTGCTTCCTTTCTCTCTCTGTCTGGACAATCTTCTCTCTCTCTCTCATTACCTTAATTATTTTACTGTCTGACATTTACCAACAGTAGCCTTTTCCTGATGACACACACACACACACACACACACACACACACACAGTGGTTGACACCTTCTCCTAGTTCCTCATTGATCATAACGGAGTATTTTAGATGCAGACACCAGTTGACAGTTCCAGTCAAACAAACCCACGTGATGTTGGCTACAGAAGCACATTCTCCACAGACAGACAGGCATAGAGAGAAGCTCACAGACACACACACTTAACATAGACTAAAGTTACATCTAACTACTGAACTTAACATGGACTAAACTTACATCTAACTACTGAACTTAACATGGACTAAAGTTACATCTAACGACTGAACTTAACATGGACTAAACTTACATCTAACTACTGAACTTAACATGGACTAAACTTACATCTAACTACTAAACTTAACATGGACTAAACTTACATCTAACTATTAAACTTAGCATGGACTAAACTTACATCTAACTACTGAACTTAACATGGATTAAACTTACATCTAACTACTGAATTTAACATGGATTAAACTTACATCTAACTACTGAACTTAACATGGACTAAACTTACATCTAACTACTAAACTTAACATGGACTAAACTTACATCTAACTATTAAACTTAGCATGGACTAAACTTACATCTAACTACTGAACTTAACATGGATTAAACTTACATCTAACTACTGAACTTAACATGGATTAAACTTACATCTAACTACTGAACTTAACATTGACTAAACTTACATTTAACTACAGTAGCCTTTTCCTGGTGACACACACACACACACACACACACACACACAGGTTGTAGTTACTCCACCACACAAAACAGAAAGTGTAGAAGATGACGAGAGAGAAGAGGACAGGGGAGAGAATGAAAGAGAGAGAGAGACAGAAGAGGGCAGAATGAAGGAGAGAGAGGGAGGGAGGGTTAGATGGTGAAGATGAGAATAGTTTTGAGTATCAGATAATTAAATCTATCCTTCCTCTGGTCCGCTTTGTTTTATCCTTGTTAAATTGAAAACACTAAAACGATGTCTGAGACACTAAGATGAACAAACACTTTCCTTTCAAAAAAAGAAAATGAGTTTTTCCACTGGTCGCCCTATGGAGAGGTCGACCGATTAATCGGAATGGCTGATTAATTAGGGCCGATTCCAAGTTTTCATAACAATCGGTAATCGGTATTTTTGAGCGCCGATTTGACATTTTAAAATTTTTTAAAATATATTTTTTAAATTTTTACACCTTAATTGAACCTTTATTTAACTAGGCAAGTCAGTTAAGAACACATTCTTATTTTCAATAACGGCCTTGTTCAGGGGCAGAACGACAGATTTTCACCTTGTCAGCTCGGGGAGATCCAATCTGGCAACCTTACAGTTAACTAGTCCAACGCAATAACGACCTGCCTCTCTCTCGTTGCACTCCACAAGGAGACTGCCTGTTACGCAAATGCAGTAAGAAGCCAAGGTACGTTGCTAGTTAGCATTAAACTAATCTTATAAAAAACAATCAATCATAATCACTAGTTAACGACACATGGTTAGCCTCCCGGGTGGCGCAGTGGTTAAGGGCGCTGTGCCACCAGAGACTCTGGGTTCGCGCCCAGGCTCTGTCGTAACCGGCCGCGACCGGGAGGTCCGTGGGGATGTCCTTGTCTCATCGCGCACCAGCGACTCCTGTGACGGGCCGGGCACAGTGCGCGCTAACCAAGGTTGCCAGGTGCACAGTGTTTCCTCCGACACATTGGTGCTTGTGCGGCTGGTTTCCGGGTTGGATGCACGCTGTGTTAAGAGGCAGTGCGGCTTGGTTGGGTTGTGCATGACTTTCGACCTTCGTCTCTCCCGAGCCCGTATGGAAGATGTAGAGCTGAGACAAGATAGTAACTACTAACAATTGGATACCACGAAAAGGGGGGTAAAAAAAATGAATGTGTTAATCTGACTGACAAGTATCTAAGTATCTGACTGAGCGGTGGTAGGCAGAAGCATTCATTCAAACAGCACTTTCGTGCGTTTTTCCAGCAGCTCTTCGTTGTGCGTCAAGCATTGCGCTGTTTATGACTTCAAGCCTACCAACTCCCGAGACGAGGCTGGTGTAACCGAAGTGAAATGGCTAGCTAGTTAACGCGCGCTAATAGCGTTTCAAACTTCACTCGCTCTGAGCCTTGGGGTGGTTGTTTCCCTTGCTCTGCATGGGTAACGCTGCTTCGATGGTGGCTGTTGTCGTTGTGTTGCTGGGCCCAGGGAGGAACGAGGAGAGGGACGGAAGCTATACTGTTACACTGGCAATACTAAAGTGCCTATAAGAACATCCAATAGTCAAAGGTTAATGAAATACAAAATGGTATAGAGAGAAATAGTCCTATAATTCCTATAATAACTACAACCTAAAACTTCTTACATGAGAATGTTAAAAGTTAAAGATTTGATATGTTCTCATGTTCTGAGCAAGGAACTGAAACGTTAGCTTTCTTACATGGCACATATTGCGGCTTTTTTGGTCCTCCAATAATCGGTATCGGCGTTGAGAAATCATAATCGGTCGACCTCTAGTCTTGATATGAATCAGTATCCAGGGGAAATGGACTGTAACCAATCAGATGGAGTGATTGATGGATACACAAGCAAATGCACTCCAATACAATACTGAGGGACAGTATTACCCAGTCAGTAGTGTTATTCTAACTCAACTAGGTAAGAAAAACAGTGACAATAACAGCCACACACACACACACACACACACACACACACACACACACACACACACACACACACACACACACAGATCTACAAACATTTGCTAACATGAATAGCCGCACACACCCATAGAAGCACACTTTACTCATTGTCTCACAGAATCACAAACACTTAGTGTGAACAATAACCAATCACACAACTCCCTTTCTTAATTCCTAGAAACACAGGGCATGATTACTGCTATTAGTGCTGCTAAGTGGACCAACATCATCTCAGACGCAATCTCAATTACAACCCTGAACATTCTGCTGGGACTGGAAGTAGTGTGTGTGTGTGTGTGTGTGTGTGTGTGTGTGTACCTGTACTGGCTGTCTGGCTGAAGGTCAGTGATCAGGTGACTGGTTCCTGTATCCACGGTAATGAGTTGATCGTCCAGACTGATGATGTAAGACGTTATATCCGCCCCATTACAGTTAGGCTCCTCCCACTTCAGGAAGAGGCAGGTGGAGGGGGACTGATCTGATTGGAGCTGGTCAAGCAGGAAGAAAGAAGAGACTGCGTCGGGATTAGTCGCTGGAGTCTGGAAGGTCATCTGTTCACTGTAAGGCCCCGCCCCAGCTTGGTTCACCGCCTGGCGAGGTGGAGAGAGAGAAAAAGAGAGTGAGTGAGAGAGATAGAGAGACAGAGACGGAGAGTGAGAGACAGAGCGAGTGAAAGACAGAGAGAGTGAGAGACAGAGAGACCGAGAGAGAGATTTGAGTTTTAAATCATCTTTATTGGGTCTGGGAGCCCACAACACAAACACTCATCTAAAACCATGGTTACACATCAATTAAAAGCACAACACCAAATCCTCCTCCACAGTAACTAAACATAACAGCCCTTGAATACCCCATATACTCATAAACAGTTCAATATTATTGACCAGCTTGTAATAGGTAAACTCAACCCTCAGTCTCACTGCCAACATCCCCTCCAGCATTCCCACCAAATCCACAGACCCCTGTCCCCGAATACTGTTCTTTCATGTCTTCCATATTGCTAATTTAGCTGACACAAAATTAAGCAAAATAACTACACCCCTTCGACTAAACCTGTACTTTAGCCCAAATATAAACAGTTGGGAAGAGAAAACCTCTCCCAGAGCTGAGAACCAAGAAGTGATCAGGTCAATCATCCCGACCAACCTGGGACACTGTAAAAACAGATTTACCAGATTTTCAGACTCAGCAGAGAATGGACACTCCTCCCCAACACTAGGATCCAGGTGTACCAGATGCAGAATGGACACTCCTCCCCAACACTAGGATCCAGGTGTACCAGATGCAGAATGGACACTCCTCCCCAACACTAGGATCCAGGTGTACCAGATGCAGAATGGACACTCCTCCCCAACACTAGGATCCAGGTGTACCAGATGCATGTTGGTGGCTATATCCAAATGTATTATCCTCCATTGGAGGTCAGCAGTCTTCGTATCAATAGGCAGTTTGTATAATGATCGCCAACATTCTTTTGGGGAGGCCCCTGGACCAAACACCCCCCCACCTCGTCAATTTGACCCCTTCCAGGGAAGAGGTATGGGACACTTTTAAACAGATTTTGTACATGGCCTTCTTTCCCACCACCTTGGACTCCCCAGCTCCGGGGTATGGAAGGAAAGCAGCATCCCCACATCCTCCTCTAATGTCCCCACCGCAGCACTAACATTCAGCGCAGGGAACACATAATCCAGACCCTCTGTCCTCCTCTAATGTCCCCACCACTAACATTCAGCGCAGGGAACACATAATCCAGACCCTCTGTCCACCTCTAATGTCCCCACCGCAGCACTAACATTCAGCGCAGGGAACACATAATCCAGACCCTCTGTCCACCTCTCATGTCCCCACCACTAACATTCAGCGCAGGGAACACATAATCCAGACCCTCTGTCCACCTCTAATGTCCCCACCGCAGCACTAACATTCAGCGCAGGGAACACATAATCCAGACCCTCTGTCCTCCTCTAATGTCCCCACCACTAACATTCAGCGCAGGGAACACATAATCCAGACCCTCTGTCTACCTCTAATGTCCCCACCACTAACATTCAGCGCAGGGAACACATAATCCAGACCCTCTGTCTACCTCTAATGTCCCCACCACTAACATTCAGCGCAGGGAACACATAATCCAGACCCTCTGTCCTCCTCTAATGTCCCCACCGCAGCACTAACATTCAGCGCAGGGAACACATAATCCAGACCCTCTGTCTACCTCTAATGTCCCCACCACTAACATTCAGCGCAGGGAACACATAATCCAGACCCTCTGTCCACCTCTAATGTCCCCACCACTAACATTCAGCACAGGGAACACATAATCCAGACCCTCTGTCCACCTCTAATGTCCCCACCGCAGCACTAACATTCAGCGCAGGGAACACATAATCCAGACCCTCTGTCCACCTCTAATGTCCCCACCGCAGCACTAACATTCAGCGCAGGGAACACATAATCCAGACCCTCTGTCCACCGATCAGAGTTGGAAGTATCAGTCGCATGCTGCCGATGAAGTACTGGCAAGGAATCACAGACCTCAGCAACGACCTTCCTCAGTAGGCGAGATGATCAGACCCCCCTCTTTCTCCCAGCTCTTCCAACGATCTGCTCCTGCTCTGCATCAGATGACCCAGCTTGGTACACCCCACACCTAACAGGCATGAACGTAGGCTGGCTGAACCCAGAGCACAGGCTCCTCCAACGATCTGCTCCTGCTCTGCATCAGATGACCCAGCTTGGTACACCCCACACCTAACAGGCATGAACGTAGGCTAGCTGAACCCAGAGCACAGGCTCCTCCAACAATCTGCTCCTGCTCTGCATCAGATGACCCAGCTTGGTACACCCCACGCCTAACAGGCATGAACGTAGGCTGGCTGAACCCAGAGCACAGGCTCCTCCAACGATCTGCTCCTGCTCTGCATCAGATGACCCAGCTTGGTACACCCCACACCTAACAGGCATGAACGTAGGCTGGCTGAACCCAGAACACAGGCTCCTCCAACAATCTGCTCCTGCTCTGCATCAGATGACCCAGCTTGGTACACCCCACGCCTAACAGGTATGAACGTAGGCTGGCTGAACCAAGAGCACAGGCTCCTCCAACAATCTGCTCCTGCTCTGCATCAGATGACCCAGCTTGGTACACCCACGCCTAACAGGTAATGAACGTAGGCTGGCTGAACCAAGAGCACAGGCTCCTCCAACAATCTGCTCCTGCTCTGCATCAGATGACCCAGCTTGGTACACCCCACGCCTAACAGGCATGAACGTAGGCTGGCTGAACCCAGAGCACAGGCTCCTCCAACGATCTGCTCCTGCTCTGCATCAGATGACCCAGCTTGGTACACCCCACACCTAACAGGCATGAACGTAGGCTGGCTGAACCCAGAACACAGGCTCCTCCAACAATCTGCTCCTGCTCTGCATCAGATGACCCAGCTTGGTACACCCCACGCCTAACAGGTATGAACGTAGGCTGGCTGAACCAAGAGCACAGGCTCCTCCAACAATCTGCTCCTGCTCTGCATCAGATGACCCAGCTTGGTACACCCCACGCCTAACAGGTAATGAACGTAGGCTGGCTGAACCAAGAGCACAGGCTCCTCCAACAATCTGCTCCTGCTCTGCATCAGATGACCCAGCTTGGTACACCCCACGCCTAACAGGCATGAACGTAGGCTGGCTGAACCCAGAGCACGGGACTGGATGGCAGTGTTGTAAAAAAGAGGCTCTTCAAAAAGCCACATCCCTGGTGCCTTACGGGACTTGACAAAGACTCTCCAAGCCTGCATAACAGACTCATAAAATGGAGTCAGGCCAGGCAAATCACCCCCCTCCAGCTTTAACATCAATGTGTAGGCTGATTCAACCCAGCTAGAACCGTCTCTGTACAACAATCTCTGGGCTGCTTGGAGCCGGAAAGCCATGATTCTAGAGGAAATGTCCACCAGGCCTTGCCCACCCTCGTGCAGTGGCAGGTACAGGGCTGCAGCTTTAATCCAGCGTTGTCCAGACCAGAAGAAATTGACAAGGGTCCTCTGAAGCTCTTGTATCAGACCCTTTGGTGGCTGTAAAATCATTAGTCTGTGCCACAGTGTAGAGGCAGCAAGATTATTAGCTACCAGTACCCTTCCTCTATAAGACAGCTGGGGTAGCACGCATTTCCACCGTGACAGTCTGGCACACACTTTCTCCACTACACCCTCCCAGTTCTTTTTCTGAAATACATCAGAGCCTAGAACCCCCCCCAAAGTCTTCATCCCATCTCTGCCCCACGAAGCCCCCCTGGTAACCGTGGAGCAGACCCCGTAAGCTGACCTGCCCACAGCGATTCACTCTTTTCCCAATTGACTCTAGCTGAGGAGGCCCCCTCATACACCTTTAGAGCGTTTGAGAGAACCTTCACATCCTCATCCCCTGTAATAAAACAGTCAGGTCATCTGCAGACACAGACAGTGCTGTCATAGGTCCCTTCATAACCCCTGGCTCAGAGAAACCAGTAAGCCTCACTCTAAAAAACAAACCATTGGTTCAATTGCCAGACAATATAACTGTCCTACCCCTATGGACGGGGATTGGCAGCTCAAATCACCACCACACCTTCACCATACATGAGGCCCCAGCATACAGTAAACTCATCCAAGACAAAAATACATCCCCAAACCCAAAGGCTTTCATTGTTTTGAACAAGTACTGGTGGTCCACATGGTCAAAAGCCTTCTCCTGACCCAAAGAAAGTAAACCCACATTCCCATCAGATAGTTTACAAATGTTTAAAACATCTCTTATTAGAAACAAGTCATCAACAATAGAGTGGTCAGGTACACAAACTGGTCCTTATGGATCAAAAGCCCCAGATACTCTTTCAACCTGTTTGAGAGACATTTAGATACAATTTTATATTCTGCGTACAGCAATGCAACAAGTCGCCAATTAGTTATAAGAGCCAAATCCCCCCTTTTTGGCAACAATGAAAGCACAGCACATTGACAGGATACAGGAAGAGAACCCTCATGAAAAGACTCACACACCACTTCATAAAAATCCTCCCCAATAGACCCCCAAAAGTGCTTATATAACTCAGATGGTAAACCATCGATGCCAGGGGCTCGGCCTGATGAGAGCTGCATAACTGCTGTGGACAGCTCCTGCAGAGTAATGTCAGAGTCCAATGTGAATCTCTGCTCAGGTCCCAAATGAGGAAGACTGTGTAACAACTGTTCAGTACACAGAGTCACAATCCTCCGCCTTATAGAGGGCAGAGTAAAAATCCACCCCATGTTGGCACATTTCACTGTCATCCGTGCTCACCTTCTCATCAGGGAGACGAAGGCAGACCATCTGTTTACATTGTAATGTTCATTGTCATCCGTGCTCACCTTCTCATCAGGGAGACGAAGGCAGACCATCTGTTTACATTGTAATGTTCACTGTCATCCGTGCTCACCTTCTCATCAGGGAGACGAAGGCAGACCATCTGTTTACATTGTAATGTTCACTGTCATCCGTGCTCACCTTCTCATCAGGGAGACGAAGGCAGACCATCTGTTTACATTGCAATGTCCACTGTCCTAGGTTACAAAAAAGCACTAGGAGCATCCATATCCTTGAGGCTAGCATAATGAGACCTAATCAAGGCACCCTTCACTCTTTCATGTAAAAACCACCTCAGTTCATGTCTCTTGTCCTGTAAGTTCATGACTAGTCCAGGGTCATTCTGAGTGAGCAACTTCAATTCAATATATTTGATGTCCTGTTCAAGGGCCCTGATAGTCTCTTTAACTTCAGTTTGAGACAGAGCAGTATACTGTTGACAAAATAATTGTATTTGGGCCTTCCCAACCTCCCACCATTGTCTCAAGGACTCTACATTCCCTTTTGTAATCCTCAATTTTTCCCAAAACAACAAAAACCTTTCACAAAACATGACATCATGTAACAACTTAACATTAAAATACCAGTAAGGTGATGACCTTCGTGCACAAGTGAATATCAACAGAAACAATATGGTGATCAGAGAAACCAACAGGAGTAATATCACACCTTCCAACCCTACTACAGTAGTGATCAGATACATACAACCTGTCTAACCTTCCAACCCTACTACAGTAGTGATCAGATACATACAACCTGTCTAACCTTCCAACCCTACTACAGTAGTGATCAGATACATACAACCTGTCTAACCTTCCAACCCTACTACAGTAGTGGTCAGATACATACAACCTGTCTAACCTTCCAACCCTACTACAGTAGTGATCAGATACATACAACCTGTCTAACCTTCCAACCCTACTACAGTAGTGATCAGATACATACAACCTGTCTAACCTTCCAACCCTACTACAGTAGTGATCAGATACATACAACCTGTCTAACCTTCCAACCCTACTACAGTAGTGATCAGATACATACAACCTGTCTAACCTTCCAACCCTACTACAGTAGTGCTCAGATACATACAACCTGTCTAACCTTCCAACCTGTCTACAGTAGTGATCAGATACATACAACCTGTCTAACCTTCCAACCCTACTACAGTAGTGATCAGATACATACAACCTGTCTAACCTTCCAACCCTACTACAGTAGTCATCAGATACATACAACCTGTCTAACCTTCCAACCCTACTACAGTAGTGATCAGATACATACAACCTGTCTAACCTTCCAACCCTACTACAGTAGTGATCAGATACATACAACCTGTCTAACCTTCCAACCCTACTACAGTAGTGATCAGATACATACAACCTGTCTAACCTTCCAACCCTACTACAGTAGTGATCAGATACATACAACCTGTCTAACCTTCCAACCCTACTACAGTAGTGATCAGATACATACAACCTGTCTAACCTTCCAACCCTACTACAGTAGTGATCAGATACATACAACCTGTCTAACCTTCCAACCTGTCTACAGTAGTGATCAGATACATACAACCTGTCTAACCCTACTACAGTAGTGATCAGATACATACAACCTGTCTAACCTTCCAACCCTACTACAGTAGTCATCAGATACATACAACCTGTCTAACCTTCCAACCCTACTACAGTAGTGATCAGATACATACAACCTGTCTAACCTTACAACCCTACTACAGTAGTCATCAGATACATACAACCTGTCTAACCTTCCAACCTGTCTACAGTAGTGATCAGATACATACAACCTGTCTAACCTTGCTGCACTGACACCACCTTCATTAGCTTTAAGCCATGTGTACGGCCTAACTGTTGCATTCCTTACTCTCCACACATCAGAAAGCTCAAACTCAGCTAATAAACCAGACAGGCAAGTGGCTGACCGCAGATGAGGTCAACAGTTAAATCTACTGTAGAATTCTAGTCCCCCCCTAAAACCATACACCCCTCTTGGTCACACTGTCTTAAGGTTTCCTTTATTTGATCAAATACAGCAATACGCTCTGTACCCTCATTAGGAGCATAAACATTAAAAAAAAAAAAAAATTAAAACATAACATCCACCTTGACCAATAAAACCCGGCCCGTGACATTCTCTGTTGTAGATACCACAGTCACCCCTAAACCTGAGGAAAACAAAATTGCCACCCCAGCACTGAAATTAGTACCATGACTGAGTATATGCTGCCCTTCCCACCACATACCCCAGTTAACCTCTTTAGCCTCATCACTATGTGTCTCCTGTAGGAAAACTACATTAAGCCGTTTCTGTTTTATTACTTCTAATTAGAGGTCAACCGATAAATCGGAATGACGATTAATTAGGGCCGATTTCAAGTTTTCATAACAATCGGAAAATCTGTATTTTTGGAAGCCGATTTTGCTATTTTATTTTTTACACCTTTATTTAATCTTTATTTAACGAGGCAAGTCAGTTAAGAACACATTCTTATTTTCAATGACGGCATTTTACGTAATTATGACATAACATTGAAGGTGTTGCAACGTAACAGCAATATTTAGACTTATGGATGCCACCTGTTAGATAAAATACGTAACGGTTCCGTATTTCACTGAAAGAATAAACGTTTTGTTTTCGAGATGATAGTTTCCGGATTCCACTTAATGTCCTAAGGCTTGTATTTCTGTGTGTTATTATGTTATAATTAAGTCTATGATTTGATAGAGCAGTCTGACTGAGCGATGGTAGGCACCAGCAGGCTCGTAAGCATTCATTCAAGCAGCATTTACGTGCGTTTGCCAGCAGCTCTTCGCTGTGCTTCAAGCATTGAGCTGTTTATGACTTCAAGCCCAGGCGTTACGAGGCCCACCTCTCCCTACATCAGTGGGCCCAAGCGTTACGAGGCCCACCTCTCCCTACATCAGTGGGCCCAGGCGTTACGAGGCCCACCTCTCCCTACATCAGTGGGCCCAGGCGTTACGAGGCCCACCTCTCCCTACATCAGTGGGCCCAGGCGTTACGAGGACCACCTCTCCCTACATCAGTGGGCCCAGGCGTTACGAGGACCACCTCTCCCTACATCAGTGGGACCAGGTGTTACGAGGCCCACCTCTCCCTACATCAGTGGGCCCAGGTGTTACGAGGCCCACCTCTCCCTACATCAGTGGGCCCAGGCGTTACGAGGACCACCTCTCCCTACATCAGTGGGCCCAGGCGTTACGAGGACCACCTCTCCCTACATCAGTGGGCCCAGGTGTTACGAGGCCCACCTCTCCCTACATCAGTGGGCCCAGGTGTTACGAGGCCCACCTCTCCCTACATCAGTGGGCCCAGGTGTTACGAGGCCCACCTCTCCCTACATCAGTGGGCCCAGGTGTTACGAGGCCCACCTCTCCCTACATCAGTGGGCCCAGGTGTTACGAGGCCCACCTCTCCCTACATCAGTGGGCCCAGGCATTACGAGGACCACCTCTCCCTACATCAGTGGGCCCAGGCGTTACGAGGACCACCTCTCCCTACATCAGTGGGCCCAGGCGTTACGAGGCCCACCTCTCCCTACATCAGTGGGCCCAGGCGTTACGAGGACCACCTGCGCCCCTCCTTCTGCTTTCTCCCTTGTCGGGCAAGCATGTCGCTTATGGCCAACAGCCCCACACTCAAAACACCGTTGACTACTAGTATAAGCCATATACAGTCTGTTGTCATACTTGACTTTAAACGATAACTCTAAAGTCTGCTCTCTACTCCAAAAACATAAACACCTGTCGCCGAAATGACATAACCTGTTTCAACGCCGGGTGTTTGAAATGACATAACCTGTTTCAATGCCGGGTGTTTGAAATGACATAACCTGTTTCAACGCTGGGTGTTTGAAATGACATAACTTGTTTCAACGCCGGGTGTTTGCAACCCAATGGGACAACCTTAATTAAATTTGCAAACTTCCCATACCGCAATAACTCGCGCTCCAACAGCTCATTGGGAATAAACAGCGGTACATTTGAAATCGTTACCCTTGTTGACGGAGAAAAAAGCAGCGTAACTTGAATAAACATTCCTTTAAGAAGTAGACCATGCTCAACCATCCGATCTACAAGACTCTCTTCTTTAAGAAGTACACCATGCTCAACCAGACACTCTTCTTTAAGAAGTACACCATGCTCAACCATACGATCAACCAGACGCTCTTCTTTAAGAAGTACACCATGCTCAACCATACGATCAACAAGACACTCTTCTTTAAGAAGTAGACCATGCTCAACCATACGATCAACCAGACACTCTTCTTTAAGAAGTAGACCATGCTCAACCATACGATCAACCAGACACTCTTCTTTAAGAAGTAGACCATGCTCAACCATACGATCAACCAGACACTCTTCTTTAAGAAGTAGACCATGCTCAACCATACGATCAACCAGACGCTCTTCTTTAAGAAGTAGACCATGCTCAACCATACGATCAACCAGACACTCTTCTTTAAGAAGTAGACCATGCTCAACCATCCGATCAACCAGACACTCTTCTTTAAGAAGTACACCATGCTCAACCATCTGATCTACAAGACACTCTTCTTTAAGAAGTACACCATGCTCAACCATCCGATCAACCAGACACTCTTCTTTAAGAAGTACACCATGCTCAACCATACGATCAACCAGACACTCTTCTTTAAGAAGTACACCATGCTTAACCATACGATCAACCAGACACTCTTCTTTAAGAAGTACACCATGCTCAACCATACGATCAACAAGACACTCTTCTTTAAGAAGTACACCATGCTCAACCAGACACTCTTCTTTAAGAAGTACACCATGCTCAACCATACGATCAACCAGACGCTCTTCTTTAAGAAGTAGACCATGCTCAACCATACGATCAACCAGACGCTCTTCTTTAAGAAGTAGACCATGCTCAACCATACGATCTACAAGACACTCTTCTTTAAGAAGTACACCATGCTCAACCAGACACTCTTCTTTAAGAAGTAGACCATGCTCAACCATACGATCAACCAGACACTCTTCTTTAAGAAGTACACCATGCTCAACCAGACACTCTTCTTTAAGAAGTACACCATGCTCAACCATACGATCAACCAGACACTCTTCTTTAAGAAGTAGACCATGCTCAACCATACGATCAACCAGACGCTCTTCTTTAAGAAGTACACCATGCTCAACCATACGATCAACAAGACACTCTTCTTTAAGAAGTAGACCATGCTCAACCAGACACTCTTCTTTAAGAAGTAGACCATGCTCAACCATACGATCAACCAGACACTCTTCTTTAAGAAGTAGACCATGCTCAACCATACGATCAACCAGACACTCTTCTTTAAGAAGTAGACCATGCTCAACCATACGATCAACCAGACACTCTTCTTTAAGAAGTAGACCATGCTCAACCATACGATCAACCAGACACTCTTCTTTAAGAAGTAGACCATGCTCAACCATACGATCAACCAGACGCTCTTCTTTAAGAAGTAGACCATGCTCAACCATACGATCAACCAGACACTCTTCTTTAAGAAGTAGACCATGCTCAACCATCCGATCAACCAGACACTCTTCTTTAAGAAGTACACCATGCTCAACCATCTGATCTACAAGACACTCTTCTTTAAGAAGTACACCATGCTCAACCAGACACTCTTCTTTAAGAAGTACACCATGCTCAACCATACGATCAACCAGACACTCTTCTTTAAGAAGTAGACCATGCTCAACCATACGATCAACCAGACGCTCTTCTTTAAGAAGTACACCATGCTCAACCATACGATCAACAAGACACTCTTCTTTAAGAAGTAGACCATGCTCAACCAGACACTCTTCTTTAAGAAGTAGACCATGCTCAACCATACGATCAACCAGACACTCTTCTTTAAGAAGTAGACCATGCTCAACCATACGATCAACCAGACACTCTTCTTTAAGAAGTAGACCATGCTCAACCATACGATCAACCAGACACTCTTCTTTAAGAAGTAGACCATGCTCAACCATACGATCAACCAGACACTCTTCTTTAAGAAGTAGACCATGCTCAACCATACGATCAACCAGACGCTCTTCTTTAAGAAGTAGACCATGCTCAACCATACGATCAACCAGACACTCTTCTTTAAGAAGTAGACCATGCTCAACCATCCGATCAACCAGACACTCTTCTTTAAGAAGTACACCATGCTCAACCATCTGATCTACAAGACACTCTTCTTTAAGAAGTACACCATGCTCAACCATCCGATCAACCAGACACTCTTCTTTAAGAAGTACACCATGCTCAACCATACGATCAACCAGACACTCTTCTTTAAGAAGTACACCATGCTTAACCATACGATCAACCAGACACTCTTCTTTAAGAAGTACACCATGCTCAACCATACGATCAACAAGACACTCTTCTTTAAGAAGTACACCATGCTCAACCAGACACTCTTCTTTAAGAAGTACACCATGCTCAACCATACGATCAACCAGACGCTCTTCTTTAAGAAGTAGACCATGCTCAACCATACGATCAACCAGACGCTCTTCTTTAAGAAGTAGACCATGCTCAACCATACGATCTACAAGACACTCTTCTTTAAGAAGTACACCATGCTCAACCAGACACTCTTCTTTAAGAAGTAGACCATGCTCAACCATACGATCAACCAGACACTCTTCTTTAAGAAGTACACCATGCTCAACCAGACACTCTTCTTTAAGAAGTACACCATGCTCAACCATACGATCAACCAGACACTCTTCTTTAAGAAGTAGACCATGCTCAACCATACGATCAACCAGACGCTCTTCTTTAAGAAGTACACCATGCTCAACCATACGATCAACAAGACACTCTTCTTTAAGAAGTAGACCATGCTCAACCATACGATCAACCAGACACTCTTCTTTAAGAAGTAGACCATGCTCAACCATACGATCAACCAGACACTCTTCTTTAAGAAGTAGACCATGCTCAACCATACGATCAACCAGACACTCTTCTTTAAGAAGTAGACCATGCTCAACCATACGATCAACCAGACACTCTTCTTTAAGAAGTAGACCATGCTCAACCATACGATCAACCAGACGCTCTTCTTTAAGAAGTAGACCATGCTCAACCATACGATCAACCAGACACTCTTCTTTAAGAAGTAGACCATGCTCAACCATCCGATCAACCAGACACTCTTCTTTAAGAAGTACACCATGCTCAACCATCTGATCTACAAGACACTCTTCTTTAAGAAGTACACCATGCTCAACCATCCGATCAACCAGACACTCTTCTTTAAGAAGTACACCATGCTCAACCATACGATCAACCAGACACTCTTCTTTAAGAAGTACACCATGCTTAACCATACGATCAACCAGACATTCTTCTTTAAGAAGTACACCATGCTCAACCATACGATCAACAAGACACTCTTCTTTAAGAAGTAGACCATGCTCAACCATACGATCAACCAGACACTCTTCTTTAAGAAGTAGACCATGCTCAACCATACGATCAACCAGACACTCTTCTTTAAGAAGTAGACCATGCTCAACCATCAACAGATCAACCAGACACTCTTCTTTAAGAAGTAGACCATGCTCAACCATACGATCAACCAGACACTCTTCTTTAAGAAGTAGACCATGCTCAACCATACGATCAACCAGACACTCTTCTTTAAGAAGTAGACCATGCTCAACCATACGATCAACCAGACACTCTTCTTTAAGAAGTAGACCATGCTCAACCATCCGATCAACCAGACACTCTTCTTTAAGAAGTACACCATGCTCAACCATCTGATCTACAAGACACTCTTCTTTAAGAAGTACACCATGCTCAACCATCCGATCAACCAGACACTCTTCTTTAAGAAGTACACCATGCTCAACCATACGATCAACCAGACACTCTTCTTTAAGAAGTACACCATGCTTAACCATACGATCAACCAGACATTCTTCTTTAAGAAGTACACCATGCTCAACCATACGATCAACAAGACACTCTTCTTTAAGAAGTACACCATGCTCAACCAGACACTCTTCTTTAAGAAGTACACCATGCTCAACCATACGATCAACCAGACACTCTTCTTTAAGAAGTAGACCATGCTCAACCATACGATCAACCAGACGCTCTTCTTTAAGAAGTAGACCATGCTCAACCATACGATCAACCAGACACTCTTCTTTAAGAAGTAGACCATGCTCAACCATACGATCAACCAGACGCTCTTCTTTAAGAAGTAGACCATGCTCAACCATACGATCAACCAGACGCTCTTCTTTAAGAAGTACACCATGCTCAACCATACGATCAACCAGACACTCTTCTTTAAGAAGTAGACCATGCTCAACCATCCGATCTACAAGACACTCTTCTTTAAGAAGTACACCATGCTCAACCAGACACTCTTCTTTAAGAAGTACACCATGCTCAACCATCCGATCTACAAGACACTCTTCTTTAAGAAGTAGACCATGCTCAACCATCCGATCTACAAGACACTCTTCTTTAAGAAGTACACCATGCTCAACCATACGATCTACAAGACACTCTTCTTTAAGAAGTACACCATGCTCAACCAGACACTCTTCTTTAAGAAGTAGACCATGCTCAACCATACGATCTACAAGACACTCTTCTTTAAGAAGTACACCATGCTCAACCAGACACTCTTCTTTAAGAAGTACACCATGCTCAACCATACGATCTACAAGACACTCTTCTTTAAGAAGTACACCATGCTCAACCAGACACTCTTCTTTAAGAAGTAGACCATGCTCAACCATACGATCAACCAGACACTCTTCTTTAAGAAGTGGACCATGCTCAACCATACGATCTACAAGACACTCTTCTTTAAGAAGTACACCATGCTCAACCATACGATCAACCAGACATTCTTCTTTAAGAAAAAACACCACCGCTTTATTCATCCGGGACCCATAAGCAACATTCTCGTATTCTACATTCTCTCCTACGGCGACCAGAAACTCCTCCAGAGTGACAGTAGCTTCAGTAACACACCTAAAGCCGTGCCGAAGTGACAGGGACAGCGTCCCCATATGAGTCACCATCCCCGACAAAACCAGGGTAATTTCGACACGGAAAAAAATATATACTTAATTCTACCACAAAAAATAAATAAAACTAATGATAACCTCAATCATGCAGAGGATGAAAAAAAAGATAGCACCAAGAAAAGGAAACGTAAAAGAAAAACCAAGATATCTAACTCTACACAACACTCGCACTCACACAATTCCCAGCATGCACCAAACACACTCAGCATGCAGAGAGAGAGACAGAGAAATCTGTAGTGTTTGCTTTTTAAATGGTTTATTACCTTACTCACAAATAAAGACATATCATTAAGTGGCCTGACAAACACACACACACTGCTAATGTTGTTATTGTCCTATTGTCCTCTAGTCTCCTAATAACATCAGTGATATAAACCACATAGATGAGTCATAAAGAAATCAGCCATAAAATCAACTAGAAAATAAATCACGAGTCCTACAACGGGGCAGTGTGTGTGCGAGAGAGGGTGTGTGGCGTGTGTCTACATACGTTTGTGTGTGTGTGTGTGTGTGTGTGTGTATGTGTGAGAGCGGGGTGCATGAACTACAATCTATCAAGCTCAACCTTTCCTTGACCTTCACAGACAGTTTGACAGTCAGCTCTAGAGCCCAATCACCTTATTGTAAGATGTTGTTAGCGAATGTACATGTGTGTGTGTGTAGTCTACAGCAATAGTGTGTGTGTGTGTGTGTGTAGTCTACAGCAGTAGTGTGTGTGTGTGTAGTCTACAGCAATAGCGGGTAACTGTAGTCTACAGCAGTAGTGTGTGTGTGTGTACCTGTGGTCTACAGCAGTAGTGTGTGTGTGTGTGTGTAGTCTACAGCAATAGCGGGTACCTGTAGTCTACAGCAGTAGTGTGTGTGTGTGTGTGTGTGTACCTGTAGTCTACAGCAGTAGTGTGTGTGTGTGTGTGTGTGTGTGTGTGTGTGTGTGTAGTCTACAGCAGTAGTGTGTGTGTGTACCTGTAGTCTACAGCAGTAGTGTGTGTGTACCTGTAGTCTACAGCAGTAGTGTGTGTGTACCTGTAGTCTACAGCAGTAGTGTGTGTACCTGTAGTCTACAGCAGTAGTGTGTGTGTACCTGTAGTCTACAGCAGTAGTGTGTGTGTACCTGTAGTCTACAGCAGTAGTGTGTGTGTGTGTGTGTGTGTGCGCGTGTAGTCTACAGCAGTAGTGTGTGTGTGTGTGTACCTGTAGTCTACAGCAGTAGTGGGTGTGTGTGTACCTGTAGTATACAGCAGTAGTGTGTGTGTGTGTGTGTGTGTGTGTGTAGTCTACAGCAGTAGTGTGTGTGTGTATCTGTAGTCTACAGTAGTAGTGTGTGTGTGTACACCTGTAGTCTACAGCAGTAGTGTGTGTGTGTGTACACCGGTAGTCTACAGCAGTAGTGTGTGTGTGTGTGTGTGTGTGTACCTGTAGTCTACAGCAGTAGTGTGTGTGTGTGTGTACCTGTAGTCTACAGCAGTAGTGTGTGTGTGTGTGTGTGTGTGTGTGTGTACCTGTCGTCTACAGCAGTAGTGTGTGTGTGTGTGTGTGTGTGTATATCTGTAGTCTACAGTAGGAGTGTGTGTGTGTACCTGTAGTCTACAGCAGTAGTGCGTGTGTGTGTGTGTACCTGCAGTCTACAGCAGTAGTGCGTGTGTGTGTGTACCTGCAGTCTACAGCAGTAGTGTGTGTGTGTGTACCTGCAGTCTACAGCAGTAGTGTGTGTGTGTGTGTGTACCTGCAGTCTACAGCAGTAGTGTGTGTATACCTGCAGTCTACAGCAGTAGTGTGTGTGTACCTGCAGTCTACAGCAGTAGTGTGTGTGTGTGTGTGTGTGTGTGTGTGTGTATACATGTAGTCTACAGCAGTAGTGTGTGTGTGTACCTGTAGTCTACAGCAGTAGTGTGTGTGTACCTGTAGTCTACAGCAGTAGTGTGTGTGTACCTGTAGTCTACAGCAGTAGTGTGTGTACCTGTAGTCTACAGCAGTAGTGTGTGTGTGTGTGTGTGCGCGTGTAGTCTACAGCAGTAGTGTGTGTGTGTGTGTACCTGTAGTCTACAGCAGTAGTGTGTGTGTGTGTACCTGTAGTATACAGCAGTAGTGTGTGTGTGTGTGTGTGTGTGTGTGTGTGTGTAGTCTACAGCAGTAGTGTGTGTGTGTATCTGTAGTCTACAGTAGTAGTGTGTGTGTGTACACCTGTAGTCTACAGCAGTAGTGTGTGTGTGTGTACACCGGTAGTCTACAGCAGTAGTGTGTGTGTGTGTACACCGGTAGTCTACAGCAGTAGTGTGTGTGTGTGTGTGTACCTGTAGTCTACAGCAGTAGTGTGTGTGTGTGTGTGTACCTGTAGTCTACAGCAGTAGTGTGTGTGTGTGTGTGTGTACCTGTCGTCTACAGCAGTAGTGTGTGTGTGTGTGTGTGTGTGTATATCTGTAGTCTACAGTAGGAGTGTGTGTGTGTACCTGTAGTCTACAGCAGTAGTGCGTGTGTGTGTGTGTACCTGCAGTCTACAGCAGAAGTGCGTGCGTGTGTGTGTGTACCTGTAGTCTACAGCAGTAGTGTGTGTGTGTGTGTACCTGCAGTCTACAGCAGTAGTGTGTGTGTGTGTGTGTACCTGCAGTCTACAGCAGTAGTGTGTGTATACCTGTAGTCTACAGCAGTAGTGTGTGTGTACCTGCAGTCTACAGCAGTAGTGTGTGTGTGTGTGTATACATGTAGTCTACAGCAGTAGTGTGTGTATACCTGTAGTCTACAGCAGTAGTGTGTGTATACCTGTAGTCTACAGCAGTAGTGTGTGTGTACCTGTCGTCTACAGCAGTAGTGTGTGTATACCTGTAGTCTACACCAGTAGTGTGTGTATACCTGTAGTCTACAGCAGTAGTGTGTGTGTGTGTGTATACATGTAGTCTACAGCAGTAGTGTGTGTATACCTGTAGTCTACAGCAGTAGTGTGTGTATACCTGTAGTCTACAGCAGTAGTGTGTGTGTACCTGTCGTCTACAGCAGTAGTGTGTGTATACCTGTCGTCTACAGCAGTAGTGTGTGTGTGTGTGTGTGTACCTGTCGTCTACAGCAGTAGTGTGTGTGTGTGTGTGTGTGTGTATATCTGTAGTCTACAGTAGGAGTGTGTGTGTGTACCTGTAGTCTACAGCAGTAGTGCGTGTGTGTGTGTGTACCTGCAGTCTACAGCAGTAGTGCGTGTGTGTGTGTACCTGTAGTCTACAGCAGTAGTGTGTGTGTGTGTGTACCTGCAGTATACAGCAGTAGTGTGTGTGTGTGTGTGTACCTGCAGTCTACAGCAGTAGTGTGTGTATACCTGTAGTCTACAGCAGTAGTGTGTGTGTACCTGCAGTCTACAGCAGTAGTGTGTGTGTGTGTGTATACATGTAGTCTACAGCAGTAGTGTGTGTATACCTGTAGTCTACAGCAGTAGTGTGTGTATACCTGTAGTCTACAGCAGTAGTGTGTGTGTACCTGTCGTCTACAGCAGTAGTGTGTGTATACCTGTAGTCTACAGCAGTAGTGTGTGTATACCTGTCGTCTACAGCAGTAGTGTGTGTATACCTGTCGTCTACAGCAGTAGTGTGTGTATACCTGTAGTCTACAGCAGTAGTGTGTGTATACCTGTCGTCTACAGCAGTAGTGTGTGTATACCTGTAGTCTACAGCAGTAGTGTGTGTGTGTGTACCTGTCGTCTACAGCAGTAGTGTGTGTATACCTGTCGTCTACAGCAGTAGTGTGTGTATACCTGTAGTCTACAGCAGTAGTGTGTGTGTACCTGTAGTCTACGACAGTAGTGTGTGTGTGTGTGTGTGTGTGTACCTGTCGTCTACAGCAGTAGTGTGTGTATACCTGTCGTCTACAGCAGTAGTGTGTGTGTACCTGTCGTCTACAGCAGTAGTGTGTGTGTACCTGTAGTCTACAGCAGTAGTGTGTGTGTACCTGCAGTCTACAGCAGTAGTGTGTGTGTACCTGCAGTCTACAGCAGTAGTGTGTGTATACCTGTAGTCTACAGCAGTAGTGTGTGTGTGTACCTGTCGTCTACAGCAGTAGTGTGTGTATACCTGTCGTCTACAGCAGTAGTGTGTGTATACCTGTCGTCTACAGCAGTAGTGTGTGTGTGTACCTGTCGTCTACAGCAGTAGTGTGTGTGTACCTGTCGTCTACAGCAGTAGTGTGTGTATACCTGTCGTCTACAGCAGTAGTGTGTGTATACATGTAGTCTACAGCAGTAGTGTGTGTATACCTGTAGTCTACAGCAGTAGTGTGTGTGTGTGTGTATACCTGTAGTCTACAGCAGTAGTGTGTGTATACATGTAGTCTACAGCAGTAGTGTGTGTATACCTGTAGTCTACAGCAGTAGTGTGTGTGTGTGTGTATACCTGTCGTCTACAGCAGTAGTGTGTGTATACCTGTAGTCTACAGCAGTAGTGTGTGTGTGTACCTGTCGTCTACAGCAGTAGTGTGTGTATACCTGTCGTCTACAGCAGTAGTGTGTGTGTACCTGTAGTCTACAGCAGTAGTGTATGTGTACCTGCAGTCTACAGCAGTAGTGTGTGTGTGTGTGTGTGTGTGTGTGTGTGTGTGTGTGTGTGTGTGTGTGTGTGTGTGTGTGTGTGTATACATGTAATCTACAGCAGTAGTGTGTGTGTGTGTGTGTGTGTGTATACCTGTAGTCTACAGCAGTAGTGTGTGTATACCTGTAGTCTACAGCAGTAGTGTGTGTATACCTGTAGTCTACAGCAGTAGTGTGTGTGTACCTGTAGTCTACAGCAGTAGTGTGTGTGTACCTGTAGTCTACAGCAGTAGTGTGTGTGTACCTGTAGTCTACAGCAGTAGTGTGTGTGTGTGTGTATACCTGTAGTCTACAGCAGTAGTGTGTGTATACCTGTAGTCTACAGCAGTAGTGTGTGTGTACCTGTAGTCTACAGCAGTAGTGTGTGTATACCTGTAGTCTACAGCAGTAGTGTGTGTATACCTGTAGTCTACAGCAGTAGTGTGTGTATACCTGTAGTCTACAGCAGTAGTGTGTGTATACCTGTAGTCTACAGCAGTAGTGTGTGTGTGTGTGTGTACCTGTCGTCTACAGCAGTAGTGTGTGTATACCTGTAGTCTACAGCAGTAGTGTGTGTATACCTGTAGTCTACAGCAGTAGTGTGTGTATACCTGTAGTCTACAGCAGTAGTGTGTGTATACCTGTAGTCTACAGCAGTAGTGCGTGTGTGTGTGTGTACCTGCAGTCTACAGCAGTAGTGCGTGTGTGTGTGTACCTGTAGTCTACAGCAGTAGTGTGTGTGTGTGTGTACCTGCAGTATACAGCAGTAGTGTGTGTGTGTGTGTGTACCTGCAGTCTACAGCAGTAGTGTGTGTATACCTGTAGTCTACAGCAGTAGTGTGTGTGTACCTGCAGTCTACAGCAGTAGTGTGTGTGTGTGTGTGTATACATGTAGTCTACAGCAGTAGTGTGTGTATACCTGTAGTCTACAGCAGTAGTGTGTGTGTACCTGTCGTCTACAGCAGTAGTGTGTGTATACCTGTAGTCTACAGCAGTAGTGTGTGTATACCTGTCGTCTACAGCAGTAGTGTGTGTATACCTGTCGTCTACAGCAGTAGTGTGTGTATACCTGTAGTCTACAGCAGTAGTGTGTGTATACCTGTCGTCTACAGCAGTAGTGTGTGTATACCTGTAGTCTACAGCAGTAGTGTGTGTGTGTGTACCTGTCGTCTACAGCAGTAGTGTGTGTATACCTGTCGTCTACAGCAGTAGTGTGTGTATACCTGTAGTCTACAGCAGTAGTGTGTGTGTACCTGTAGTCTACAACAGTAGTGTGTGTGTGTGTGTGTGTGTACCTGTCGTCTACAGCAGTAGTGTGTGTATACCTGTCGTCTACAGCAGTAGTGTGTGTGTACCTGTCGTCTACAGCAGTAGTGTGTGTGTACCTGTAGTCTACAGCAGTAGTGTGTGTGTACCTGCAGTCTACAGCAGTAGTGTGTGTGTACCTGCAGTCTACAGCAGTAGTGTGTGTATACCTGTCGTCTACAGCAGTAGTGTGTGTGTGTACCTGTCGTCTACAGCAGTAGTGTGTGTATACCTGTCGTCTACAGCAGTAGTGTGTGTGTGTACCTGTCGTCTACAGCAGTAGTGTGTGTGTGTACCTGTCGTCTACAGCAGTAGTGTGTGTATACCTGTAGTCTACAGCAGTAGTGTGTGTATACATGTAGTCTACAGCAGTAGTGTGTGTATACCTGTAGTCTACAGCAGTAGTGTGTGTGTGTGTGTATACCTGTAGTCTACAGCAGTAGTGTGTGTATACATGTAGTCTACAGCAGTAGTGTGTGTATACCTGTAGTCTACAGCAGTAGTGTGTGTGTGTGTGTATACCTGTCGTCTACAGCAGTAGTGTGTGTATACCTGTAGTCTACAGCAGTAGTGTGTGTGTGTACCTGTAGTCTACAGCAGTAGTGTGTGTGTGTACCTGTCGTCTACAGCAGTAGTGTGTGTGTACCTGTAGTCTACAGCAGTAGTGTATGTGTACCTGCAGTCTACAGCAGTAGTGTGTGTGTGTGTGTGTGTGTGTGTGTGTGTGTATACATGTAATCTACAGCAGTAGTGTGTGTGTGTGTGTGTGTGTATACCTGTAGTCTACAGCAGTAGTGTGTGTATACCTGTAGTCTACAGCAGTAGTGTGTGTATACCTGTAGTCTACAGCAGTAGTGTGTGTGTACCTGTAGTCTACAGCAGTAGTGTGTGTGTACCTGTAGTCTACAGCAGTAGTGTGTGTGTACCTGTAGTCTACAGCAGTAGTGTGTGTGTACCTGTAGTCTACAGCAGTAGTGTGTGTGTACCTGTAGTCTACAGCAGTAGTGTGTGTGTGTGTGTATACCTGTAGTCTACAGCAGTAGTGTGTGTATACCTGTAGTCTACAGCAGTAGTGTGTGTGTACCTGTAGTCTACAGCAGTAGTGTGTGTATACCTGTAGTCTACAGCAGTAGTGTGTGTATACCTGTAGTCTACAGCAGTAGTGTGTGTATACCTGTAGTCTACAGCAGTAGTGTGTGTGTGTGTGTGTACCTGTCGTCTACAGCAGTAGTGTGTGTATACCTGTAGTCTACAGCAGTAGTGTGTGTATACCTGTAGTCTACAGCAGTAGTGTGTGTATACCTGTAGTCTACAGCAGTAGTGTGTGTATACCTGTAGTCTACAGCAGTAGTGTGTGTATACCTGTAGTCTACAGTAGTAGTGTGTGTATACCTGTAGTCTACAGCAGTAGTGTGTGTATACCTGTAGTCTACAGCAGTAGTGTGTGTGTACCTGTAGTCTACAGCAGTAGTGTGTGTATACCTGTAGTCCACAGCAGTAGTGTGTGTATACCTGTAGTCTACAGCAGTAGTGTGTGTGTGTGTGTGTGTGTATACCTGTAGTCTACAGCAGTAGTGTGTGTATACCTGTAGTCTACAGCAGTAGTGTGTGTGTGTGTGTGTGTGTGTGTATACCTGTAGTCTACAGCAGTAGTGTGTGTGTACCTGTAGTCTACAGCAGTAGTGTGTGTATACCTGTAGTCTACAGCAGTAGTGTTTGTATACCTGTAGTCTACAGCAGTAGTGTGTGTGTACCTGTAGTCTACAGCAGTAGTGTGTGTATACCTGTAGTCTACAGCAGTAGTGTGTGTGTGTGTGTATACCTGTCGTCTACAGCAGTAGTGTGTGTATACCTGTAGTCTACAGCAGTAGTGTGTGTGTGTACCTGTCGTCTACAGCAGTAGTGTGTGTGTGTACCTGTCGTCTACAGCAGTAGTGTGTGTGTACCTGTAGTCTACAGCAGTAGTGTATGTGTACCTGCAGTCTACAGCAGTAGTGTGTGTGTGTGTGTGTGTGTGTGTGTGTGTGTGTGTGTGTGTGTGTGTGTGTGTATACATGTAATCTACAGCAGTAGTGTGTGTGTGTGTGTGTGTGTGTATACCTGTAGTCTACAGCAGTAGTGTGTGTATACCTGTAGTCTACAGCAGTAGTGTGTGTATACCTGTAGTCTACAGCAGTAGTGTGTGTGTACCTGTAGTCTACAGCAGTAGTGTGTGTGTACCTGTAGTCTACAGCAGTAGTGTGTGTGTACCTGTAGTCTACAGCAGTAGTGTGTGTGTACCTGTAGTCTACAGCAGTAGTGTGTGTGTACCTGTAGTCTACAGCAGTAGTGTGTGTGTGTGTGTATACCTGTAGTCTACAGCAGTAGTGTGTGTACACCTGTAGTCTACAGCAGTAGTGTGTGTGTACCTGTAGTCTACAGCAGTAGTGTGTGTATACCTGTAGTCTACAGCAGTAGTGTGTGTATACCTGTAGTCTACAGCAGTAGTGTGTGTATACCTGTAGTCTACAGCAGTAGTGTGTGTGTGTGTGTACCTGTCGTCTACAGCAGTAGTGTGTGTATACCTGTAGTCTACAGCAGTAGTGTGTGTATACCTGTAGTCTACAGCAGTAGTGTGTGTATACCTGTAGTCTACAGCAGTAGTGTGTGTATACCTGTAGTCTACAGCAGTAGTGTGTGTATACCTGTAGTCTACAGTAGTAGTGTGTGTATACCTGTAGTCTACAGCAGTAGTGTGTGTGTACCTGTAGTCTACAGCAGTAGTGTGTGTATACCTGTAGTCCACAGCAGTAGTGTGTGTATACCTGTAGTCTACAGCAGTAGTGTGTGTGTGTGTGTGTGTGTATACCTGTAGTCTACAGCAGTAGTGTGTGTATACCTGTAGTCTACAGCAGTAGTGTGTGTGTGTGTGTGTGTGTGTGTATACCTGTAGTCTACAGCAGTAGTGTGTGTGTACCTGTAGTCTACAGCAGTAGTGTGTGTATACCTGTAGTCTACAGCAGTAGTGTTTGTATACCTGTAGTCTACAGCAGTAGTGTGTGTGTACCTGTAGTCTACAGCAGTAGTGTGTGTGTACCTGTAGTCTACATCAGTAATGTGTGTATACCTGTAGTCTACAGCAGTAGTGTTTGTATACCTGTAGTCTACAGCAGTAGTGTGTGTGTACCTGTAGTCTACATCAGTAATGTGTGTATACCTGTAGTCTACAGCAGTAGTGTTTGTATACCTGTAGTCTACAGCAGTAGTGTGTGTGTACCTGTAGTCTACATCAGTAATGTGTGTATACCTGTAGTCTACAGCAGTAGTGTGTTGCGGGGGTCAGGTCTGATACTTCACACTGGGTCTCTGGTCCACAGTAGATCAGCTCCATAGGCTCCTCCTCCCTGGACCAGTCCAGGCGATACTCTGAGATGTCAGAGCCTGATCCTTCAGGACTCTACAACACACACAACCACAACACAGAACCTTTTAGAACACACGACCAGATTAGAACACAGGAGAAACACACAGGACGGAACCAAACATCCAATCAGACACTAGACCCATGTAAGCTCTCCCAAACACGTTTGTCTCTCTGTCTCTCTGTCTCTCAATTCAATTCAGTTGACTTTATTGACATGGTAAGTTCATTATTACTTCCATTGTCAAAGTATACCTTTAGAAACATAAAAAATATATATATTTCTATATAAATAAATGGTTGGACCAACAGCAATAATAATAGTAGTAGTGGACATGGAATTACCATTAACAACAACAACAATATTAATGAGAACAACAATACATTAAAGCAATGGTAGTAGACCAGTGTCAGCATGACTGAGAAGACACGGTATGAAAAGAAGACAAAACACGATGGGAAATATCGACATTACTTTGTACTTTTCACTGGCTGTCCCTCAGGTTGTGGCAGCAGGACACATATTTGGCCGCCAAAACTGCACATTTTGGCTTTTCACCGAATAAATATTTAAAAAAATTCTTCATCTTTTATAGTTTCAAATTCTTTCTATTGAATTATAATTTTGGGAAAGAAATATTCTCTTAGGTCTGAGTATTTGTCACAGTGTAATAGGAAATGCAGCTCTCTCTCTCTTGTAATTTGGAGGCAGACCGAAGTGCATATTGTCTCTGTTCTAGATGGAAGTGTAGAGAGAGTGTAAAGCTAGATAGACAGGCAGTACCTCCCAGCTGACTGTTAGACAGGTGGTGTTGTTCAGAGTGATGAGTGGCGCCACACACTGGCCTGGAGGACCCGCTGCTGTCGTCACCTCCACTGCCTCAGAGTACTCTCCAAACTACAGGAGTAAACAGGAAACATACAGATCACATGACAGGAAACATACAGGTCACATGACAGGAAACATACAGGTCACATGACAGGAAACACACAGGTCACATGACAGGAAACACACAGGTCACATGACAGGAAACATACAGGTCACATGACTGGAAACACACAGGTCACATGACTGGAAACACACAGGTCACATGACTGGAAACACACAGGTCACATGACTGGAAACATACAGGTCACATGACTGGAAACACACCGGTCACATGACTGGAAACACACCGGTCACATGACAGGAAACACACCGGTCACATGACAGGAAACACACAGGTCACATGACAGGAAACATACAGGTCACATGACAGGAAACACCGGTCACATGACAGGAAACACACACACATTATAGGAAAAATAAAAACAATTCTAGTAGCTGGCTCACAAATGATAAAGTCTGTTTGATCAACCGTTGAATTAGATTTAGGCTCAGCTCAGATCGGGCGCATATGAAACTTTAATCAATCAAACATGACTTTTCGAGCATGACTATTCCTGCATTCAAATCATTTCTATGATTGCTAAATGGGGCAGAGTGCCTTGACATGGCTGTAGAATAGATAGAGGCTGCAGCAGATGGTTGATCA
>NC_088397.1:21764959-21859959 GCF_034236695.1 Oncorhynchus nerka | reverse complement strand
GTGTTTATATAGCAGTACATTACTGGTGTTTATATAGCAGAACATTGATGGTGTTTATATAGCAGAACATTACTGGTGTTTATATAGCAGTACATTACTGGTGTTTATATAGCAGTAAATTACTGGTGTTTATATAGCAGTAAATTACTGGTGTTTATATAGCAATACATTACTGGTGTTTATATAGCAGTACATTACTGGTGTTTATATAGCAGTACATTGATGGTGTTTATATAGCAGTACATTACTGGTGTTTATATAGCAGTAAATTACTGGTGTTTATATAGCAGTACATTGATGGTGTGTATATAGCAGTACATTACTGGTGTTACTGGTGTTTATATAGCAGTAAATTACTGGTGTTTATATAGCAGTAAATTACTGGTGTTTATATAGCAGTACATTACTGGTGTTTATATAGCAGTACATTACTGGTGTTACTGGTGTTTATATAGCAGTACATTGATGGTGTTTATATAGCAGTACATTGATGGTGTTTATATAGCAGTACATTACTGGTGTTACTGGTGTTTATATAGCAGTACATTGATGGTGTTTATATAGCAGTACATTGATGGTGTTTATATAGCAGTACATTACTGGTGTTACTGGTGTTTATATAGCAGTACATTGATGGTGTTTATATAGCAGTACATTACTGGTGTTTATATAGCAGTACATTACTGGTGTTTATATAGCAGTACATTACTGGTGTTTATATAGCAGTACATTACTGGTGTTTATATAGCAGTACATTACTGGTGTTTATATAGCAGAACATTACTGGTGTTTATATAGCAGTACATTACTGCTGTTTATATAGCAGTACATTACTGGTGTTTATATAGCAGTACATTGATGGTGTTTATATAGCAGTACATTACTGGTTTTTATATAGCAGTACATTACTGGTGTTTATATAGCAGTACATTGATGGTGTGTATATAGTAGTACATTACTGGTGTTTATATAGCAGTACATTACTGGTTTTTATATAGCAGTACATTACTGGTGTTTATATAGCAGTACATTGATGGTGTTTATATAGCAGTACATTACTGGTGTTTATATAGCAGTACATTACTGGTGTTTATATAGCAGTACATTACTGGTGTTACTGGTGTTTATATAGCAGTACATTGATGGTGTTTATATAGCAGTACATTGATGGTGTTTATATAGCAGTACATTACTGGTGTTTATATAGCAGTACATTACTGGTGTTTATATAGCAGTACATTACTGGTGTTTATATAGCAGTACATTACTGGTGTTTATATAGCAGTACATTACTGGTGTTTATATAGCAGTACATTACTGGTGTTTATATAGCAGAACATTACTGGTGTTTATATAGCAGAACATTACTGGTGTTTATATAGCAGTACATTGATGGTGTTTATATAGCAGTACATTACTGGTTTTTATATAGCAGTACATTACTGGTGTTTATATAGCAGTAAATTACTGGTGTTTATATAGCAGTAAATTACTGGTGTTTATATAGCAGTACATTGATGGTGTGTATATAGCAGTACATTACTGGTGTTTATATAGCAGTAAATTACTGGTGTTTATATGCAGAACATTCCTGGTGTTTATATAGCAGTACATTGATGGTGTTTTTATAGCAGTAAATTACTGGTGTTTATATAGCAGTACATTGATGGTGTGTATATAGCAGTACATTACTGGTGTAACTGGTGTTTATATAGCAGTACATTACTGGTGTTTATATAGCAGAACATTCCTGGTGTTTATATAGCAGTACATTCCTGGTGTTTATATAGCAGTACATTGATGGTGTTTATATAGCAGTACATTACTGGTGTTTATATAGCAGTACATTGATGGTGTTTATATAGCAGTACATTACTGGTGTTTATATAGCAGTACATTACTGGTGTTTATATAGCAGTACATTACTGGTGTTTATATAGCAGTACATTGCTGGTGTTTATATAGCAGTACATTGCAGGTGAAAACTAAAACAAAGAGGGACAGAATTTTGTACCGTCAGAGCTGCCTTCTGAGATCTCCAGCAAATACGTCAGAACTTCTGAACCGCCATTGTCCTGGGGAGGATCTGGAGAAAGAACAGAAGAGACCAAGAGAAAGAGAGACACAGAGAGAGAGAGACAGAGAGAGAGACACAGAGAGAGAGAGAGAGACAGACACAGAGAGAGAGAGAGAGACAGACCGAGAGACAGAGAGAGACACAGAGAGAGAGAGAGAGACCAAGAGACAGAGACACAGAGACAGAGAGAGACACAGAGAGAGAGAGAGAGAGAGAGAGAGAGAGAGAGAGAGAGATAGACAGAGACACACACAGAGAGAGAGAGACAGAGAGAGAGACACACAGAGAGAGAGACACAGAGAGAGAGAGAGAGAGACACAGAGAGAGAGAGAGACACAGAGAGAGAGGAGACACACAGAGAGAGAGGAGACACAGAGAGAGAGAGGAGACACAGAGAGAGAGAGGAGACACAGAGAGAGAGAGGAGACACACAGAGAGAGAGGAGACACACAGAGAGAGAGGAGACACACAGAGAGAGAGGAGACACACAGAGAGAGAGGAGACACACAGAGAGAGAGGAGACACACAGAGAGAGAGGAGACACACAGAGAGAGAGGAGACACACAGAGAGAGAGGAGACACACAGAGAGAGAGAGAGAGAGAGAGGGGGAGAGACAGAGACAGACATAGAGACAGACAGAGAGAGAGAGACAAAGACAGAGAGAGACAGAGACAGAGAGAGACGGAGAGAGAGAGAGAGACAAAGACAGAGAGAGACAGAGAGAGACGGAGAGAGAGAGAGAAATCACGACAAAACAGTATTTACTTTGTTTGTTCATTATGTTTTACATCTCCATTGATATAATCACACTGAAAACATGCACACGTGTGTTTGTGTGTTTACCCCAGGTGATGGTGAAGCCATAAGATGTAGTGGTCGTGACTCGGGGGGGAGAAGGGGGTCCAGGTTTATCAGGACAGGTAGTACACACCAACACTTCACTGGGTTTACTGCCACCCTCCACGTTAGACGCTATCAGCTGCAGAGAGAGTGGAGAGAGAAAGAGGGGAAGGAGCGAGAGGGAGAGAGAAGAGGGGGGAGAATATTTTGATATTTTTTATGTATTGTACATTTGAAATAGATGGCATATTATCCAATAAACTGCTATAAATGATCACCTCTTTATAAAAGAGTTTAAAGAAATCACACTGCTGACTATAATGACTTGTATATGTTTTGCACAGGTCTGTGCTAGTGGCTATTGGCCTGTGATCTTTAGTGTGATGTTAATGTCTGCCTTGCTGTGCAGACTGGATGACTTGACGTTCCACCTGCCATTCAGAGAACACACAACAACAAAAAAGCACATTGTACAAAACAAAACACCCTCTCCTCTCTATTCACCTCTCCCTCTCCCTCCCATTCTCCCTCTCTCTCCCCCACTCCCCCTCTCTCTCTCTCTCCCCCACTCCCCCTCTCTCCAATATATTCCCTCAACTAATGGACACTACAGAGAGAAAGAGAGGAATGAGTGGAAGGGGAGAGAGATGCTCTCGTCCAGTCTCTAATCAATGATTCACTAAATCAACAGGATCTCCTACTGGTCACTGGGACCAGAACAATAGAAATATATATAGATATACTAAGAGTTTATTTACAATATCCACCAATTTGACACATTTGTGTTTTTTCATCAGAAATGATTGCTTATGGGTACCTTCATGTGTGTGTGTAAAATATTACTGTTCTCACATTTTTCTACTGATAGATTTCAGATGTTTATAAAAAAAATGGTTTAATTTGCAAAACACTATATATTACTATATGTTTAGCTGGAATGGAATGTTGGTATCCTGTATATTTGACTGTGATATGTGGTTGTCTCACCTAGCTACCGTAAGATGAATGCACTTACTGAAAGTCTCTCTGGATGAGAGCATCTGCTAAACGACTCAAATGTAAATGTTTTACATACAGATCTCATCTTACTGCATGAAAAAAATACGATGATAATAATAATAATAGACGTCACAAATGTATCATTTGTACAGTTCTCTACAAAATAAAAAGATGTTCTTTATCATTGGACAGTGTAAATCCTAGCAGTACTACTTACTTCTCCGGATATTAAGCATTAAGCAAAAAAAACATGATGTTTGTCACTCTGAAGTGAAACCATCAAGTCATAGACTTTAAACAAATACATGTCTGTCATTGAACAAACCTACGCCATGAAAGAAAAACACACCAATCTCTTTCATCATTTCTTGAAACAATAAAAGCTAATTTACCAACATTTCTGAAAATGAATATATAGCTTTTTGGAATAAAACTCTTCATGTGTGTTCACCATTTTGTTTGTGATGATTTGTCCCATGCAGACAGATCACACACACGCATGTAGCTACACAAATATGCTGCGCGCGCGCACGCACGCACACACACACACACACACACACACACACACACACGCAGACACACGCAGACACACATGCAGACACACACACGCATGTAGCTACACAAATATGCTGCGCGCGCGCACGCACACACACACACACACATGCAGACACACACACGCATGTAGCTACACAAATATGCTGCGCGCGCGCACGCACGCACACACACACACACACACACACACACACACACACACACACGCAGACACACGCAGACACACATGCAGACACACACACGCATGTAGCTACACAAATATGCTGCGCGCGCGCACGCACACACACACACACACATGCAGACACACACACGCATGTAGCTACACAAATATGCTGCACGCCCGCACGCACACACACACACATGCAGACACACACACGCATGTAGCTACACAAATATGCCGCGCGCGCGCACGCACACACACACACATGCAGACACACACACGCATGTAGCTACACAAATATGCTGCGCGCACGCACACACACATGTAGCTACACAAATATGCTGCACACACACACACACACACACACGCACACACTCTCTCTGTCTAGGTCACACTCTCTCTGTCTAGGTCACACTCTCTCTGTCTAGGTCACACTCTCTCTGTCTAGGTCACACTCTCTCTGTCTAGGTCACACTCTCTCTGTCTAGGTCACACTCTCTCTGTCTAGGTCACACTCTCTCTGTCTAGGTCACACTCTCTCTGTCTAGGTCACACTCTCTCTGTCTAGGTCACACTCTCTCTCACTTTTCTCTTTAGAACATTGTGTTTTACAAATGAAAACCTTCAACAAAGCACAGATACACTTATAGCAGTATCTTGCTGGTGTTTATTTAAGCAATAAGGCACGAGGGGGTGTGGAATAGGGCCAATACGCCACGGCTAGGGGATGTTCTTATGCACAACGTAACGCAGAGTACCTGGATACATGGCCATATATCACAAACCCCTGAGGTGACTTATTGTTATTATAAACTGGCTACCAACGTAATTAGAGCAGTATAACCCGTGGTGTACAGTCTGATATACCACGGCTGTCAGCCAACCAGCATTCAGGGCTCGAACCGCCCAGTTCATAAATAGCAGTAAATTGCAGGTATTTCTAGAGGACAGACTGACAGTGGTTGTATGGCTGCTAATCGCTGACACATTGTGTAGTGCGTGTGCACATGACGACAACAATCACTGTGTCTTTCTAGCAGAATACAAGCCTTTCCCGTTTCCACGGTAACACACAACCAGACACCATTTCGCCACAATAAAACCTCAGAGACAGACACACTCTTACCCTGAATTTGTACTGTGTGCTCCTCTTCAGGCCTTGCACTGTGGAGGTTAGGTTGTCTCCAGTGTACTTCGGATGAAAGTCTGTTCCCTGGAAGGTCAAACGTTCTCAGTTAACCTTTAAACGGACATTTGGCTGTGTGTGTGTGTGTGTGTGTGTGTGTGTGTGTGTGTGTGACTCACGGTATTATCCTCCTGGATCTCGAGTGTGTATGTGATTAGTTCCTCGTTGGCGCTGCCCTCGGGACGGCCCCACTCCAGAGTGACCCAGGAGACGCCCGCCCGCAGCAGCCGCGGTGCCAGGGGGCAGGAGGGCAGCGTACCTGTAGTGTAGAACACAACCTCCGTACTGAAACCACTGTGGAGGTAGGGGGGAGGGAGGAAGGGAGAGGTAGGGGGGGGGAGGGAGGAAGGGAGAGGTAGGGGGAGGAAGGGAGAGGTAGGGGGAGGGAGCAAAATACATGAATTTAGACACACACAAAGCAGAGCCCATGTCTTTTATCTCTTCTCTCTCTCTCAATCTCTCCCTCCATCTCCCTCCTCTTTTCTGTCACTGGAACGACCGGCCTCAAGCAGGGGAATCTGCCCCACGGCAACGATGCGAGAACAAGAGGAGCGAGGAAACAAGAAAATAGAGAGAGACTCATTCAGAGAGATAAGACCACACATCAACCAGACAACTAACCTCAACACAGCCATACGTCAACCAGACAACTAACCTCAACACAGCCATACGTCAACCAGACAACTAACCTCAACACAGCCATACGTCAACCAGACAACTAACCTCAACACAGCCATACGTCAACCAGACAACTAACCTCAACACAGCCATACGTCAACCAGACAACTAACCTCAACACAGCCATACGTCAACCAGACAACTAACCTCAACACAGCCATACGTCAACCAGACAACTAACCTCAACACAGCCATACGTCAACCAGACAACTAACCTCAACACAGCCATACGTCAACCAGACAACTAACCTCAACACAGCCATACGTCAACCAGACAACTAACCTCAACACAGCCATACATCAACCAGAGAGAGAGAGAGAGAGAGAGAGAGAGAGAGAGAGAGAGAGACATACAGAGAGAGACAGAGACAGACAGACAGAGAGAGACAAAGAGAGGGAGAGAGAGACCGAGGAAGAGAGAGATGGTGAGGGTGCAACAGATGGGAAGGTCAAAATGAGAGTGAGGATGACAGAGCAGAAGCCTGGTGGAAGAGAGGGTTGGAGATAGATAGATATAGATAGGAGAACGACATAGATAGAGACAAAGAAAGATATAGAGGAAGATAGACACTGGGAGAGGGAAAGTGGAAGATGTCACCTACCTTATGCAATGTAGTGTTATACCATGCATATGTAGTGCTATTACACCCATACCTGGTGCCTATGTATTGTTATGTCATGTGTATGTAGCGTTATAACACATACCTGGTGCCTATGTCGTTGTGAGCAGCCACTCTGAAGGTGTAGCCCACAGCAGGACACAGTCTGGTCAGTTTACAGTGTCTCTGGCTCCCAAAGTAACATTCTCTAAATACACTGTTCTTCTTTCCCTATGGAGGAGGGGGGATGAGAGGGGAGGAGGGAGAGAGAGATGAGACTAGACTGCAATAATAATAATAATAATAATAATAATAATAATGACAACAGTAATATCATTTATTTGTCCGGTGCTGTTCTGGGAAGCCAAGGTCAAACCAACTTGATATCATGATGTAATAATACAAATCTAGAACAGAGACATATGAAGACTGCCTTTCATAGTCATTTAGAAAGAGAGGACTGAGAGAGGGGACAGAGAGAGAGGGGAGAGAGAGGGGAGAGAGACGACAGAGAGAGAGGGGAGAGAGAGAGGGGAGAGAGAGGAGAGAGAGAGGGGAGAGAGACGACAGAGAGAGAGGACAGAGAGAGAGGAGAGAGGAGAGAGAGAGAGGAGAGTGACAGAGGGGAGAGAGGAGAGAGAGAGAGGAGAGTGACAGAGGGGAGAGAGAGGAGAGAGAGAGGGGAGAGAGACGACAGAGAGAGAGGACAGAGAGAGAGGGGACAGAAAGAGGGGAGAGAGAGGGGGAGAGAGGACAGAGAGAGAGGACAGAGAGAGAGGAGAGTGAGAGAGGGGAGAGAGGACAGACAGAGAGGAGAGAGGACAGAGAGAGAGGAGAGTGACAGAGGGGAGAGAGGAGAGAAAGAGAGGAGAGAGGGGGACAGAGAGACAGGGGAGAGAGAGGAGAGAGAGGGGAGAGAGAGGACAGAGAGAGAGGACAGAGAGAGAGGGGGAGAGGGGACAGAGAGAGGACAGAGAGAGGAGAGTGAGAGAGGAGTGAGAGAGGGGAGAGAGGACAGACAGAGGAGAGAAAGAGAGAGAGAGAGAGGGGGGCAGAAAGAGAGGACGGAGAGAGTGGGGAGAGAGGGGGAAAGAGAGGGGAGAGATGACAGAGAGAGGAGAAAGAGAGGGGAGAGAGGACAGAGAGAGGGGGAGAGAGGACAGAGAGAGGGGGAGAGAGGACAGAGAGGGGGGGAGAGAGGACAGAGAGAGGGGGAGAGAGGACAGAGAGAGGACAGAGAAAGGACAGAGAGAGGACAGAGAAAGGACAGAGAGAGAGGGGGGAGAGAGGGGAGAAGACAGAAAGAGAGGACGGAGAGAGTGGGGAGAGAGAGGAGAAAGAGGGGAGAGAGGGTAGAGAGGACAGAGAGAGAGGGGAGAGAGAGGACGGAAAGAGAGAGGAGAGAAGAGAGATATTTTATGTACGTTGGAAATAGATGGCATATTATCCAATAGGAGTGTGTGTGTGGTACCTCGTCCCACTCCAGAAGGTAGTTTGTGATTTTGGATCCGTTGTCGACTGGAGGCTGGCGAGAGAAGAGAAGAATAAGTAAGGCTGTCTGGAGTGTGTGTGTGTGTGTGTGTGTGTACGTGATGAGGAGAGGAGGATGAACCGGGGCTGTCACAGAGAGGAAATGGCCTGTGTGTTTTCATTAGTGTGACCTCATATCCTGCCTGAGTGAGTGATGTCACTCTCCACGCCGCCCTTACGCTGTGACAGAACCCAAGACAGAATATCACTGACAGATCTATCTATATAGAGGTGAGGATGAGAGTGCAATCTATCCTGACCAACCCCCTCTCAGAATGACATGGAGAAGGACTGGACAGCGATGTCATAAAACACCAGGAAGCAGATCTTCCCTGAGAGCAAAATAGAACCCAGATTCTCTGCCCTCGTCCCTGAAGTGTGCACTCATTCACTCCCCTTGTCTCTGAAGTGTGCACTCATTCACTCCCCTGTCTCTGAAATGTGCACTCATTCACTCCCCTTGTCTCTGAAGTGTGCACTCATTCACTCCCCTTGTCTCTGAAGTGTGCACTCATTCACTCCCCTGTCTCTGAAGTGTGCACTCATTCACTCCCCTTGTCTCTGAAGTGTGCACTCATTCACTCCCCTGTCTCTGAAGTGTGCACTCATTCACTCCCCCTGTCTCTGAAGTGTGCACTCATTCACTCCCCTGTCTCTGAAGTGTGCACTCATTCACTCCCCTTGTCTCTGAAGTGTGCACTCATTCACTCCCCTGTCTCTGAAGTGTGCACTCATTCACTCCCCTGATGGATCTAAAATAGACTGGATGGGAGATAATGAGTGGACACTTTTGGTACAAGAGTAAACAAACGGAACGCCCAATGAAAGGAACTAAAAGTGTGTGTACCTTCCACTGCAGTGTGAGGGTGCTCTTGGTGCGGTGAGATAGTTTGGGGGGGAAGGGCAGGTCGGGGGGGCAGGTGTGTGTTGTGAACGACCCCGTCTCCGAACACACACCCCTCAAGTTAGAGTTACACACCGCGCTGACTCTGAAACACACACACACAAAACATCAATAATCACATTTATTAACACAATAGCAAAGAAGTGGTGAAAAAGTGTGTGTTGCTGACGGAAGGTGTGTGTTCTTACCGTACGTGGTAGTCTGAAGCTGGCCTCAGGTCTTTTAGATGACACTCCAACTCCTCTCCACTACACACACACACACACACGGAATTTAGTGAGATGTTTATGTTTGCGTCAGGTGTTCTTCCAAAGTCTGAAACATTCATACACACCTGCTAGTCAGGATCAGAGTTAGGTGTGTTTTAACTGCTAGTCGGGATCAGAGTTAGGTGTGTTTTAACTGCTAGTCGGGATCAGAGTTAGGTGTGTTTTACCTGCTAATCGGGATCAGAGTTAGGTGTGTTTTACCTGCTAGTCGGGATCAGAGTTAGGTGTGTTTTACCTGCTAGTCGGGATCAGAGTTAGGTGTGTTTTACCTGCTAGTCGGGATCAGAGTTAGGTGTGTTTTACCTGCTAGTCGGGATCAGAGTTAGGTGTGTTTTACCTGCTAGTCGGGATGAGAGTTAGGTGTGTTTAACCTGCTAATCGGGATCAGAGTTAGGTGTGTTTTACCTGCTAGTCGGGATCAGAGTTAGGTGTGTTTTACCTGCTAGTCGGGATCAGAGTTAGGTGTGTTTTACCTGCTAGTCGGGACCAGAGTTAGGTGTGTTTTACCTGCTAGTCGGGATCAGAGTTAGGTGTGTTTTACCTGCTAGTCGGGATCAGAGTTAGGTGTGTTTTACCTGCTAGTCGGGATGAGAGTTAGGTGTGTTTTACCTGCTAGTCGGGATCAGAGTTAGGTGTGTTTAACCTGCTAGTCGGGATCAGAGTTAGGTGTGTTTTACCTGCTAGTCGGGATCAGAGTTAGGTGTGTTTTACCTGCTAGTCGGGATCAGAGTTAGGTGTGTTTTACCTGCTAGTCGGGATGAGAGTTAGGTGTGTTTTACCTGCTAGTCGGGATCAGAGTTAGGTGTGTTTTAACTGCTAGTCGGGATCAGAGTTAGGTGTGTTTTACCTGCTAATCGGGATCAGAGTTAGGTGTGTTTTACCTGCTAGTCGGGATCAGAGTTAGGTGTGTTTTACCTGCTAGTCGGGATCAGAGTTAGGTGTGTTTTACCTGCTAGTCGGGATCAGAGTTAGGTGTGTTTTACCTGCTAGTCGGGATCAGAGTTAGGTGTGTTTTACCTGCTAGTCGGGACCAGAGTTAGGTGTGTTTTACCTGCTAGTCGGGACCAGAGTTAGGTGTGTTTTACCTGCTAGTCGGGATCAGAGTTAGGTGTGTTTTACCTGCTAGTCGGGATCAGAGTTAGGTGTGTTTTACCTGCTAGTCGGGATGAGAGTTAGGTGTGTTTTACCTGCTAGTCGGGATCAGAGTTAGGTGTGTTTAACCTGCTAGTCGGGATCAGAGTTAGGTGTGTTTTACCTGCTAGTCAGGATGAGAGATAGGTGTGTTTTACCTGCTAGTCGGGACCAGAGTTAGGTGTGTTTTACCTGCTAGTCAGGATCAGAGTTAGGTGTGTTTTACCTGCTAGTCGGGATCAGAGTTAGGTGTGTTTTACCTGCTAGTCGGGATCAGAGTTAGGTGTGTTTTACCTGCTAGTCGGGATCAGAGTTAGGTGTGTTTTACCTGCTAGTCGGGATCAGAGTTAGGTGTGTTTTACCTGCTAGTCCGGATGAGAGTTAGGTGTGTTTAACCTGCTAGTCGGGATCAGAGTTAGGTGTGTTTTACCTGCTAGTCGGGATCAGAGTTAGGTGTGTTTTACCTGCTAGTCGGGATGAGAGTTAGGTGTGTTTTACCTGCTAGTTAGGATCAGAGTTAGGTGTGTTTTACCTGCTAGTCGGGATCAGAGATAGGTGTGTTTTACCTGCTAGTCGGGATCAGAGTTAGGTGTGTTTTACCTGCTAGTCGGGATCAGAGTTAGGTGTGTTTTACCTGCTAGTCGGGATCAGAGTTAGGTGTGTTTTACCTGTATATAAGTCTGTATTTGCCGTCCCGTCCCTTGTCTGACAGAGAGACCTCATAGGTGAGAGACTGACTGTTGCTGAACCGGTTCACCAACCCGACCGGGGGAGCCCAGGACAACCTAACACCCCGCGCGTGCACGTTGGACACCTGGAACACCACACACACGTTAGATAACACACACACAAAGTTCCTATCAGTTTATGTTCCAGTTCATCCCCGTCACGGATGCTGGGTCGGTGAAATGACAGTCTGAGTAGAAGAAACATTTACCCATACCCTTTCTGCCCTGGGGACAAACCACATCTACTGAATACCCTTTCTGCCCTGGGGACAAACCACATCTACTGAATACCCTTTCTGCCCTGGGGACAAACCACATCTACTGAATACCCTTTCTGCCCTGGGGACAAACCACATCTACTGAATACCCTTTCTGCCCTGGGGACAAACCACATCTACTGAATACCCTTTCTGCCCTGGGGACAAACCACATCTACTGAATACCCTTTCTGCCCTGGGGACAAACCACATCTACTGAATACCCTTTCTGCCCTGGGGACAAACCACATCTACTGAATACCCTTTCTGCCCTGGGGACAAACCACATCTACTGAATACCCTTTCTGCCCTGGGGACAAACCACATCCACTGAATACCCTTTCTGCCCTGGGGACAAACCACATCTACTGAATACCCTTTCTGCCCTGGGGACAAACCACATCTACTGAATACCCTTTCTGCCCTGGGGACAAACCACATCTACTGAATACCCTTTCTGCCCTGGGGACAAACCACATCTACTGAATACCCAATCTGCACTGGGGACAAATCACATCCACTGAATACCCAATCTGCCCTGGGGACAAACCACATCTACTGAATACCCTTTCTGCCCTGGGGACAAACCACATCTACTGAATACCCTTTCTGCCCTGGGGACAAACCACATCCACTGAATACCCTTTCTGCCCTGGGGGACAAACCACATCTACTGAATACCCTTTCTGCCCTGGGGGACAAACCACATCCACTGAATACCCTTTCTGCCCTGGGGACAAACCACATCCACTGAATACCCTTTCTGCCCTGGGGACAAACCACATCTACTGAATACCCTTTCTGCCCTGGGGACAAACCACATCTACTGAATACCCAATCTGCACTGGGGACAAATCACATCCACTGAATACCCAATCTGCCCTGGGGACAAACCACATCTACTGAATACCCTTTCTGCCCTGGGGACAAACCACATCCACTGAATACCCTTTCTGCCCTGGGGGACAAACCACATCTACTGAATACCCTTTCTGCCCTGGGGGACAAACCACATCCACTGAATACCCTTTCTGCCCTGGGGGACAAACCACATCTACTGAATACCCTTTCTGCCCTGGGGGACAAACCACATCCACTGAATACCCTTTCTGCCCTGGGGACAAACCACATCCCAGAGACACACACTGAAGACTGTCTCATATGACCTCTCCCTCTAGAAGCCTCTAGAAGACAAGCTGACAGTCTCTCTCTCATACTTCTAGTGTGTTCCTTATGAATACTGTACAGAAGATCCATTAGAGTCCTGTGTAGGGTTGCAAAGGGAGGGAAACGTTTATGGGTTACTGGATTTGATGTAATCTATCACAAGACATCTAGTGGCCATTTTGGGTACCTCTGCCCCTCTATGTCAAATATAGGAAATAATTCAATAAGATGATTTTAAAATGTAAAAAATAGAATGACAAAGCTGTGAAACATTATCCCAAATATAAAAAATCAACTTATTGAATACCATTGGTGTTTAATATGAGGGTTTCAGCATGAAATAACCTTTATATATTTGTTAACACACTTTCATTTATTTTCTATGTCAAAATGAGTTTTTGTCAATGTTTTTGCATCAAACTGATGGCAGTTGTGAACACGGTCAATAGTTGGAAGAGTTGCAGAGGTAGTAGAAAATAATGCCAATGTTTATTAGATGCTTTTTAAAAATTAATTAAGCTATTTTCTCTTGAACGACATGGTCTATCCACTAGAAATTCATGGCTAATACAGATATAACAAATTAATACTATACATGAAGAATTAAAAAAAAAAAAGTTATTCAAGTATAAATGACCAAAGTTTTGATAGATTGCCATAGATTTTCTGTTAATTACCAAAATTACTGAAGATTCTGGTAACTTCGATAAATTACTGGTAGTGTTGTGGCCCTAGTTCTGTGTGATGAGGTGGTATAATACTGCCCCTGTGTGGTCAGGTTGGGGACTGCAGGTGTTCTGGGCTCCAAAGGACATACTACTCTGGGAGGAAGAACCTTTAGGTACAGATGTCTTTGTCTGCTAGTGTGTGTGTGTGAGTGTGTGTGTGTGTGTGAGTGTCTGCGTGTGGGTATGTGTGTGTGACTGACCTGTGGTTTGTCGATGGCGGAGAGCACTTCCTGAACTCTCTTTGCCTCCGAGTCGTGATCTGAGGTGAGAGAACAGAAACAACATTACCACCAACTAGTGTGTTTTTATGTCCTTGTGTGAGAGGGTGTTATTACAGCTAAGCACCACCAGAGGGCATGCTGAGCTGTGTCATATACAGTAGGTACAGTATGTACAGACCCCAACCTGGATTACGGCCTAGATCTGCCCTCTGTTCTGTTGTCTGCTCATAAAACAGGGTTCCAGTAACACACACACACCCACCCACCCACCCAGTGGCAGAGCATGTCTAGGGGTGATTTAGGAGTGGGTCGGGGTTAGCGCTGGGGTGTGTGTGTGTGTGTGTGTTTAATGGACGTTTTTCCCCAGAGTGTGTGTGTGTGTAATCCCTATACCAGAATTGCTTCAGACAGGAGCAGAGCTGCTTTCTCCATCAGAGCAGAGTTCACTAAATCACCCAGAAATGGTTTGTGTTTCAGAGAGAGGGAGAGAGTCAGTAGCATCAGGTTAAATCTCTCCTGACCACATCTCCTGTCTCGGTTTGTCTGGATGTGTTTGTTTGATTACAGAGGACAGAGACAAAGAACGACAGAGAAACAGAGGACCAGAGGAAGAGAGGGATGGTGAGGGGGAAGGGAGAAGAGACGGTGGTCTGAGCCAAAGCTGAGTAAGACTTAGAAAGAGTGGGGACTTGGGACCCTGAGTAAGAGTGGGACCCTGAGTAAGAGTGGGACCCTGAGTAAGAGTGGGACCCTGAGTAAGAGTGGGACTTGGGAAAAGAAAGATAGAAAGAAAGAAAAGAGAGGAAACACACATGCAGAGGAGAGAAGGAGAGGAGAGAAGGAGAGGAGGAGAGGAGAGAGGGATTAGAACACAGAAGAGGAGCAGAGGATAAGAAGGGATATGTATCAGGATGGAGAGAAAAGTGAGGAAAGCAGAGAGGAGGTTTGTGAGGGGTCATCTTCAGTAGGCCAGTAGGTGCTGGCCTACTGAGCAGCAAGGGGAACTGGCCCTCCCTACCTTCAGGCTATGCTCAAACCCTTCATCCCAACCCAAGCCCTCCATTCCTCCCCCTCTGGTCTCTTGGCCCAACCACCCACCACTAGAATAAAATAAAGGCCCTTCGGTTTTCCCCACTAGCGCTGATTTTGCTGATAGATACTTTGTTGAGGGAAACTGTACTTACTATCGAGATGTGTCGTTGTCTCACCCACCTATCTTAAGATGAATGCACTAATTGCAAGTCCCTCTGGATAAGAGCTAAATGACTAAAATGGCAAATGTAAGAGGAGCGTAGGGTGATTACACAATCACTGTGTTCCAGTTCTGTGACATCATCAGCAGGCGCAGCAGATGCACGGGGGAGGGGCTTGTCAGACTGTGTGAATATATCGAAGTGTGTCTGTGTGTATTAAAAAAACAGACTTTTAGAAACTAGAAACAAGGATCTGAAGGAACGGAGGAGAGAGGAGGAGAGAGGAGAGAAGAGGAGAGAGGAGGAGAGAAGAGGAGAGAGGAGGAGAGAGGAGGAGAGAAGAGGAGAGAGGAGGAGAGAGGAGAGAGGAGGAGAGAAGAGGAGAGAGGAGGAGAGAGGAGGAGAGAGGAGGAGAGAAGAGGAGAGAAGAGGAGAGAGGAGGAGAGAGGAGGAGAGAGGAGGAGAGAGGAGAGAGGAGGAGAGAAGAGGAGAGAGGAGGAGAGAAGAGGAGAGAGGAGGAGAGAGGAGAGAGGAGGAGAGAAGAGGAGAGAAGAGGAGAGAGGAGGAGAGAGGAGAGAGGAGGAGAGAAGAGGAGAGAGGGAGATACAGAGACAAAGAAAGAGAGGCACAGAGACATGAAAAAGTATTTGCCCCCTTTCTGATTTTAAGCATCTTTTTTATATTGAATGTTATCAAATCTTCAACCAAAAGCTAATATTAGATAAAGGGAACCTGAGTTTACAAATAACAACAACAAAAAATATACTTATTTTATTTATTTAATTAACAAAAGTTATGCAGCGACCAATTCTCCAGTGTGAAAAGTCATTTCCCCCTCACACTCAATAAGTGGTTGTACCACCTTCAGCAGCGATGACTGCAACCAAACGCTTCCTGTAGTTGTCTCTCACGTCGCTCTGGAGGAATTGTGTCCCACTCTTACATGAAGAACTGCTTAAACTACTTGTTTCAAATCCTGCCACAACATCTCGATTGGGATCATTAGGTCTGGACTTTGACTGGTCCATTCCAAAACTTCAAATTTGTTGCTTTTTAGCCATTTTCATGTAGACTTGAATGTGTGTTTTGGATCATTGTCTTGCTGTGTGACCCAGCTGCGGGTTATTGGCTTCAGCTCACAGACGGATGACCTGACATTCTCCTGCAGAACTTTTTGGACGACATGGGTCCCATTATGCCTGGCGAAAACTAAACACTGCATTCCACAGTAAGAACCTCACACCAACGGTGAAGCATGGTGGTGGCAGTGTGATGGTTTGGGGATGCTTTGCTGCCTCAGGACCTGGACGACTTGCCTTAATAGAAGCAACCATGAATTCTGCTCTGTATCAGAGAATTCTACAGGAGAATGTCAGGCCATCCGTCTGTGAGCTGAAGCTGAAGAACAGATGGGTCATGCAGCAAGACAATGATCCAAAACACACAATCAAGTCTACATGAAAATGGCTAAAAAGCAACAAATTTATAGTTTTGGAATGGCCTAACGAGCAGTTCAAGCTTTAAAACCCACAAATGTTGCTCCGTTACATTACTGCATGGAAGAGTGGGCCAAAATTCCTCCACAGCAACGTGAGAGACCGATCAACAACTACAGGAAGCGTTTGGTTGATGTCATTGCTGCCAAAGGTGGCACAACCAGTTATTGAGTGTGGGACGGAAATGACTTTTTCACACAGGGGAATTGGGTGTTGCATAACTTTGTTTATGAAATAAATCAAATAAGTATGTATTTGTTTGGTTTTGGTTGAAGATCTGATATCATTCAGTATCAAAAAAATATATTTTTTAAAGGGGGCAAATACTATTTAACGGCACTGTAGAGATAGAGGGAGAGATAAGATAAAGAGAGGAGGAGAGATGTACGTCTGAGGTGCCAAGAAACACAGGAATTCTGCCGCTCTTCCTAGAAGGCAACAGTGTGTGTGTGTGTGTGTGTGTGTGTGTGTGTGTGTGTGTGTGTGTGTGTTGGCTGAAGCGTTGGAAACTCTGAGATGGTAGAAGTACAGTTTCAACCCAGTCGACCAAGGTAATGTGTTAATATCACTGATCTTAAGATCATGTAAATCAGATGGTAATGAAGGCCTGATGATATGCAGCTCTGGCTCTGCACTAGCCAACATTGTGCAGATGTGTGTAAGAGAGACTTGTAAGAACAAGACTGAGTCAGACTGGACTTGTACTCCTTGAACCAGCTGACACAGAGGACCAGCTGATACAGAGCAGGCCCTTAAGCAGAAACATGGAGGGTGGGAGAGCGTACACACTTACGGAGAGTCACTATGACAACGTGGTTTATTTTAAATGGCTTGAGTCATGCTAAGGTCAGGGGTCGGATGTGTTAACGAACTAAACGAGCACTTACTGCTCTCTCTCTCTGTGTGTCTGGGGATGACATCATCTTACATCAAAGGCTTTTGTTTTAAATGTGTCAGGAGTCGTCTATTTTCTCTCCTCGGAATACCAAGTCGGAATACCAAGTCGGAATACCAAGTCGGGAACTTGGACATCTTTCTAGAGCTCCAACTTTCTGACCTGAAGACTACTGATGTCATCTTGAAAGCACCACTAGAATCACAGAAAGGTGCTGCAGTTATGATGACGTAGAACCAACATGGCGGACAAAGGCACATCTGTTTCAGTTGAAATCTAAGCTCTACTGAGAAACTGCAACGCTGGCGTTGATCCACCATGGGACATCAGTTTCCTGAAATCACTGTTCTCTACAGATAAACTGCACCGCTGACGTAGACCCATCATGGAGGACAGAGGCACATCTGATTGTGTTTAGAGCGGCTCAGTTCTATGGAAGAGCGGTGGGCTTTACTGACTGTCTTGACTGACTGGTAGCCAAGCACATTACTGGGATATAGTACATTAGCCAATAGACACACAAACACACACGTCCAGGAGGGCACAGAGCAAAGTCTACAGCGTGGGTGTGTTTGTGTGTGAGTGTGAACCCTGTCTGGTGTTCCAGACAGTGTGTGTGTGTGTGTGTGTGTGTGTGTGTGTGTGTGTGATACTCATGGTTGAAAGCAGAGGGCCAAGCAGTAGATTAGACGGATGGAATGTTCTCTCTCTGTCCTTTCTATATCTCTCTTTCTCTCCCTTTGTCTCTCATCCCCCTCTCACTCTCTCTACCATCTTTCTCTCCCTTTGTCTCTCATCCCCCTCTCACTCTCTCTACCATCTTTCTCTCCCTTTCTCTCATCCCCCTCTCACTCTCTCTCCCATCTTTCTCTCCCTTTGTCTCTCATCCCCCTCTCACTCTCTCTACCATCTTTCTCTCCCTGTCTCTCATCCCCCTCTCACTCTCTCTACCATCTTTCTCTTCACTCAATCTACCTCCAAGCTTTTCATTCACTCTCATATTCTCTGTTCTCACTTTTAATTCCCCTGTCCCTCTATCATACTCTTCTCTTTTTTTCTCCCTCTCTCTCTCTTTCTCCCTCTCTCATGCTCTGATTGTTTTAGAGGAAGCCCAGTCACGGGGTGTCAGTGTGTGTGTGTTGTAGCTGAGTCAGCCTGATCTCCAGTCCAGAACTGAGACCCTGCCAGACCATCAGAAAGACACAGATACTCCTAGTCATACACTGACATGTACTGTACGTACGTGTATGTGTGTGTGTGTGTGTGTGTGTGTGTGTGAAGATACTGAGTTGATCAAAGCTCATCAGGCTCTCTCTCTTTCCATGATGTCACCACCCAAGCCCAACAAACCCCCCCTTACACCTGGCCTCAATGGAACATTCCCCTGACCTCGGACTGTACAGCCGGGCTGGTCCAAAGCTGAAATGGGGGTCTGAGAGGTGGGTTGGCATCTTTCTTTGGGATTAACTCTGGTGTCTCTCAGCAGGCCTGTCTGTCACCACCTCTGCACACAGGCCAGAGAGATAGAGATGTGTGTGTTTGAAAGAGAGCTCAAAGGGTTCCTTCATGGAGAACAGGACTCAACAGATATGTACTGTACCTCACCCCTCTTCCCTCTCTCCCCTCACCTCCACTCCTCTCCTCTCCTCGCTCCTATCCTGCCCACCCCCCCTCCCTGACAAGGCCAGTATTGTAGAGGGAGAAACCGATAGGTCTTGGGAAAAGACTCAGCTATGTGGTTACCTAGACAACCCCTTCTCTCCCCCCTCCCTCTCTCCTCTCCACCTCAGTAAGACACCATTCATCCATTCATCTTTTTCTCTCTTTCATTGAGAAGAAAAGAGGGAGAGACATCTGAAGAGTATTCACTTATCTGTGTGTGTGCCTGCGTGTGTGTGTGTGCGTGTGTTTACCTTGCGGTGATTGTGTGTGTGTGTCTGGCTCGTTGCTCCTTGGGCTGCTCCGTAGTTGTCGTCGTTCCGGCTTCTTCCCTCCTGGACTGTTAGCTCCGCCCATTGACCCCAACGACCCTGGCGAAGGGACGTGGCTCTTCCCGCTATAACCAATCAAATACAACCAAACTTTATTGACACAAACTGCATGGAAAGCATCTCAGTAGACTTTACAATGACAATAGACCCAACACATGCTCTTAAAACAGAGTCAAATAGTTTGCATGTGTTTTAGACAACCTCATCCTCCCATAGGAAAACAATGTCTGGTCAAAGTCTGTAACTTCTATAGGAAAACAATGTCTGGTCAAAGTCTGTAACTTCTATAGGAAAACAATGTCTGGTCAAAGTCTAACTTCTATAGGAAAACAATGTCTGGTCAAAGTCTGTAACTTCTATAGGAAAACAATGTCTGGTCAAAGTCTGTAACTTCTATAGGAAAACAATGTCTGGTCAAAGTCTGTAACTTCTATAGGAAAACAATGTCTGGTCAAAGTCTAACTTCTATAGGAAAACAATGTCTGGTCAAAGTCTGTAACTTCTATAGGAAAACAATGTCTGGTCAAAGTCTAACTTCTATAGGAAAACAATGTCTGGTCAAAGTCTAACTTCTATAGGAAAACAATGTCTGGTCAAAGTCTGTAACTTCTATAGGAAAACAATGTCTGGTCAAAGTCTGTAACTTCTATAGGAAAACAATGTCTGGTCAAAGTCTGTAACTTCTATAGGAAAACAATGTCTGGTCAAAGTCTGTAACTTCTATAGGAAAACAATGTCTGGTCAAAGTCTAACTTTTATAGGAAAACAATGTCTGGTCAAAGTCTGTAACTTCTATAGGAAAACAATGTCTGGTCAAAGTCTGTAACTTCTTTAGGAAAACAATGTCTGGTCAAAGTCTGTAACTTGTCTATAGTGTCTCTCCTGTCTGCATTATGGCTATAGATTTCAGACTTGTAGAACAAGTTGATCACTAGTAAAACCAGTAACTAGTCTAAACTACTAACTAGTCTATAACTAGTCTGTAACTTCTCTCTAATTATAAGGCTAGTCTCTCCACACTTGTAGAGAAAGAAACTAGTCTCTAAGCTCTAACTAGTATTGTAGTATTGTATCTAGTGTTGAAGTAGTATTGTATCTAGTGTTGAAGTAGTATTGTATCTAGTGTTGAAGTAGTATTGTATCTAGTGTTGAAGTAGTATTGTATCTAGTGTTGAAGTAGTATTGTATCTAGTGTTGAAGTAGTATTGTATCTAGTGTTGAAGTAGTATTGTATCTAGTGTTGAAGTAGTATTGTATCTAGTGTTGAAGTAGTATTGTATCTAGTGTTGAAGTAGTATTGTATCTAGTGTTTAAGTAGTATTGACCTAAAGTTGTACTGTAAGTACAGTTTCTCACAGCAGGAAAATAATCCTGCAGCAACAGGAAATGTTGACACATTTTTCATTAGGGCAAATAAAGTCTGACATTTTAAAGTGAAAATGACAAACCATGAACACACGACAAGTTAGCATTTCTTGCTAGCGCAGGAAAATTCTCTGCGACAACAGAGTGCTCAAATGAAGATGGTGCATCTGTAGTCTCGAACTAGTTGAACCGGTCTCTAACACCAGGACTATTCACTGACCTGTATCCATTGTGGCTGGAGCCCAGAGACTTGTACAGGGAGGAGGGAGGAGAGTTGAGTCTGTTCTGTCGCTCCAGCTGTCTCTGCTCCTTCATCTTCTTCGGCTGGGGCTTGTTGTAGCTCTCCTCTCTGCCAACGTAGCTGGACATGCCATACACTGGGATTATCTCTGGGAGACGGAGAGATGGAGTGGGTGAAGAGGGAGGGAGAGAGGGAATTGAGAGAAGGAAAGACGAGAGAGGGAGTTAGCATTGTCATTTAGGTGTATGTATATACACTGAGTGGACAAAAACATTAAGGACACCTGCTACAGACATAGACGGACCAGGTGAATCCAGGTGAAAGATATGATCCCTTATTGATGAAATTTGTTACATCCACTTCAATAAGTGTAGATGAAGGGGAGGACACAGGTTAAAGAAGGATTTTTAAGCCTTGAGACAATTGAGACATGGATTGTGTATATGTGCCATTCAGAGGGTGAATGGGCAAGACAAAATAAGTGCCTTTGAACAGGGTATGGTAGTAGTACACCTGGTGTATATATAAACTGTACCAGTCAAAAGTTTGGACACACCTACTCATTCCAGGATTTTTAATTTTTTTAATTTTTTAAACTATTTTCTACATTGTAGAATAATAGTGAAGACATCAAAACTATGAAATAACACATATGGAATCATGTAGTAACCAAAACAGTGTTAAACAAATCAAAATAGATTTTAGATTATTCAAAGTAGCCACCCTAAGCCTTGATTACAGCTTTGCACACTCTTGGCATTCTCTCAACCAGCTTCATGGGGTAGTCACCTGGAATGCATTTCAATTAACAGGTGTGCCTTGTTAAAGGTTAATTTGTGGAATTTCTTTCCTTCTTAATGTGTTTGAGCCAATCAGTTGTGTTGAGGAGAGTGTCTTTGTGAGACGCAGAGTAGGTGAACGAATGATGTGTGGTTCCCACCATGACGCATGGTGGAGGTGTGATGGTGTGGGGGGTGCTTTGCTGGTGACACTGTAAATGATTTATTTAGAATACCACAGCATTCTGCAGTGATGTGCCATTCCATCTGGTTTGCGCTTAGTGGGACTATCATTTGTTTGTCAACAGGACAATGACCCAACACACCTCCAGGCTGTGTAAAGGCTATTTGACCAAGAAGGAGAGTGATGGAGTGCTGCAACAGATGATCTGGCCTCCACAATCACCCAACCTCAACCCAATTGAGATGGTTTGGGATGAGTTGGACCGCAGAGTGAAGGAAAAGTAGCCAACAAGTGCTCAGCATATGTGGGAGCTCCTTCAAGGCTGTTGGAAAAGCATTCCAAGTGAAGCTGGTTGAGAGAATGCCAAAAATGTGCAAAGTAGTCATCAAGTCAAAGGGTGTCTACTTTGAAGAATCTAAAATCTAAATTTGATTTGTTGAACAAGTTTTTGGTTACTACATGATTCTATATGTGTTATTTCATTATTCTACAATGTAGAAAATAGTACAAAATAAATAATGAATAAGTAGGTGTGTCCAAACTTTTGACTGCTACTGTATATATCTCCAGTGGTGCAAAGTACTTAAGTAAAAATACTTCAAAGTACTACTTAAGTAGTTTTGGGGGTATCTGTACTTTTACTTCACTACATTCCTAAACAAAATAATGTACTTTCTACTCCATATATTTTCCCTGACACCCAAAAGTAGTCGTTACATTTTGAATGCTAAGCAGGACAGGACAATTGTCCAATTCACGCACTTAAAGAGAAAATCTCTGGTCATCCCTACTGCATCTGACCTGGCAGACTCACTAAACACAAATACTTGTTTGAAAAATGAGTGTTGGAGTGTGCCCCTGGCTAGCCATAAACTAAAAAAACAAAGAAAATAATGCTGTCTGGTTTGCTTATTATAAGGAATTTGAAATTATTTCTACTTTTACCTTTGATACTTAAGTATATTTTAGCAACTACATTTACTTCTGATACTTAAGTATATTTAAAACCAAATACTTTTAGTAGTATTTTACTCGGTGACTTTCACTTTTACTTGAGTAATTTTCTATTAAGCTATCTTTACTTTTACTCAAGTATGACAATTTAAGTACTTTTTCTACCACAGTATATATCTCTAGTATAGGCTACAGTATCTCATATGCCAATAGACGTATATATATATTAATCTCACTGCTATCTATAAACTAAATATACTTTCCAGCATCCCGCCTCATCCAATGTGGTACGGATCTGCTATTGTTATTCCTTATAACTGGAACTTTCATCAGGAGCTAGCCAGCTAACTAGCTACTAGTCTTTGTTAGCTACGGCTAGCTGTCCTCACCTTTTTCACCGGAATCAGCCGGTCTTAGCTCGGACAATCACCTGCCAGTCTGCACAGCGTGATATCAACCCAGAGCATATCAGACTGCTTCTCTGTACCATATCACCGGATTCCAGCCGCTCTGGATCATTACACTGGATCAAAACTCCTAGCTAGCTGCAAACGAGTGGCTACTGTTAGCTAACGCCTCTGTCCTGAAGTAAGCACCAGCTAGCCTCGAGCTAGGCCCATATACCAACTAATTCTAGGGCTACAATTACACTTGTTACAGACCCCTGGACATCATATGTGCCCTGGACACAGCTGTGCCCTGGACACCATATGTGAATTAATTGCCCCCCCATTTATCTTCAGAGTTTGTACCGTTAGGTGACCTAAACTGGGATATGCGTAACACCCTGGCTGTCCTAAAATCTAAGCTAGATGCCCTCAATCTCACCCAAATTATCATGGAACCTACCAGGTACAACACCAAATCCGTAAACTCGGGCACCCTCATAGATATCATCCTGACCAACCTGCCCTCTAAATACACCTCTGCTGTCTTCAACCATGATCTCAGCGATCACTGCCGCATGGCCTGCGTCCGTAATGGGTCCGTGGTCAACTGACCACCCCTCATCACAGTCAAACGCTCCCTAAAACACTTCAGCGAGCAAGCCTTTCTAATCGACCTGGCCCGGGTATCCTGGAAAGATATTGACCTCATTCTGTCAGTAGAGGATGCCTGGTTATTCTATAAACGTGCTTACCTCACCATCTTAAATAAGCATGCCCCATTCAAAAAATGTTGAACAAGGAACAGATATAGCCCTTGGTTCACTCCAGACCTGACTGCCCTTGAACAGCACAAAAACATCCTGTGGCGGACTGCAATAGCATCGAATAGCCCCCGCAATATGCAACATTTCAGAGAAGTTAGGAACCAATATACACAGGCAGTTAGGAAAGCAAAGGCTAGCTTTTTCAAACAGAAATTTGCATCCTGTAGCACAAACTCCAAAAAGTTCTGGGACACTAAAGTCCATGGAGAATAAGAGCACCTCCTTCCAGCTGCCCACTGCACTGAGGCTAGGAAACACTGTTACCACCGATAAATCGAGATAATCGATTTACGATAATTCTACGATAATCGAGAATTACAAAAAGCATTTTTCTACGCTGGCCATGCTTTCCACCTGGCTACCCCTACCCCGGTCAACCGTTCTGCACTCCCCTCCATTTCTCCTTCACCCAAATCCAGATAGTTGTTGCATCTCTTTCAGAACATCATCTGGATCCCTACAAATCAGCGGGGCTAGACAATCTGGACCCTCTCTTTCTAAAATTATCCTCCGCAATTGTTGCAACCCCTATTACTAGCCTGTTCAAACTCTCTTTCGTATCGTCTGAGATCCCCAAAGATTGGAAAGCTGCCATGGTCATCCCCCTCTTCAAAGGAGGAGACACTCTATACCCAAACTGTTACAGACCTATATCTATCCTACCATGCCTTTCTAAGGTCTTCGAAAGCCAAGTTAACAAACAGATCACCGACCATTTCGAATCCCTACGTACCTTCTCCGCTATGCAATCTGGTATCCGAGCTGGTCATGGGTGCACGCTTAAGGTCCTAAACGATATCATAACTGGGGCGGCAGGGTAGTAACCGGAAGGTTGCGAGTTCAAATCCCTGACAAGCTGAGAAGGTACAAATCTGTCATTCTGCCCCTGAACAGGCAGTTAACCCACTGTTCCTAGGCCGTCATTGAAAATAAGAATTTGTTCTTAACTGACTTGCCTAGTTAAATAAAGGTAAAAATAAAAAAAATAACCGCCATCGACAAAAGACAATACTGTGCAGCCGTATTCATCGACCTGGCCAAGGCTTTCTTATCGGCAGACTCAACAGCCTTGGTTACGGAATTCCCTGCCTCGACTGGTTCACCAACCACTTCTAGTTCAGTGTGTCAAATCCAAATCCAAAGCCTGTTGTTCGGACCTCTGGCAGTCTCTATGGGGGTGCCACAGGGTTCAATTCTCGGGCCGACTCTGTTCTCTGTATATATCAATGATGTCGCTCTTGCGACTGGTGATTCTCTGATCCACCTCTACGCAGACGAGACCATTCTGTATACTTCTGGCCTTTCTTTGGACACTGTGTTAACTAACTTCCAGACTAGCTTCCACGCCATATAACTCTCCTTCCGTGGCCTCCAACTGCTCTTAAATGCAAGTAAAACTAAATGCATCCTCTTCAACCGATCGCTGCCCACACCTGCCCACCCGCCTAGCATCACAACTCTGGACATTACTACGCTGGTGTCTGATTAGACTGTAAACTCTCCTTCCAGACTCATTATAAGCATCTCCAATCCAAAATTAAATCTAGAATCGGCTTCCTATTTCACTCATTCTGCCAAACATACCCTCGTAAAATTGACTATCCTACCGATCCTTGACTTCGGTCATTTACAAAATAGTCTCCAACACTCTACTCAGCAAATTGGTTGCAGCCTATCACAGTGCCATCCGTTTTGTCACCAAAGCCCCATATACTACCCACCACTGCGACCTGTATGCTTTCATTGGCTGGCCCTCACTTCATATTCGTCGCCAAACTCACTGGCTCCAGGTCATCTATAAGTCTTTGCTAGGTAAAGCCCTGCCTTACCATTGCAGCACCCACCCGTAGCACACGCTCCAGCAGGTATATTTCACTGGTCACCCCTAAAGTCAATTCCTACTTTGGCCGCCTTTCCTTCCAGTTCTCTGCTGCCAATGACTGGAACGTATTGCAAAAATCATTGAAGCTGGAGACTCATATCTCCCTCACTAACTTTAAGCATCAGCTATCAGAGCAGCTTACAGATCATTGCACCTGTACACAGCCCATCTGTAAATAGCCCATCCAACTACCTCAGCCCCATATTGTTATTCATTTTATTTATATATTATTTTTGCTCCTTTGCACCCCAGTATCTCTACTTGCACATTCATCTTCTGCACATCTATCACTCCAGTGTTTATTTGCTAAATTGTAATTATTTCCCACTACGGCCTATTTATTGCCTTACCTCCCTAATCTTACTTCATTTGCTCACACTGCATATAGACTTTTCTATTGTGTTATTGACTGTACGTTTGTTAATTCCATGTGTAACTCTGTGTTGTTGTTTGTGTCGCACTGCATTGCTTTATCTTGGCCAGGTCGCAGTTGTAAATGAGAACTTGTTCTCAACTGGCCAACCTGGTTAAATAAAGGTGAAATAAAAAAATGAAAAATAAATATGCCCATAGACATGTCTTAGACTGGGATGTGAGTATCTTACCTTCTCCATATATGGGCGGGAGGTGGTGTTGGTAGTACTGGTGGGGGGGCAGGTCTCCAGGACTCACAGGGGGATAGAAGGAGTGAGAGTTGGGGATAAAGTGGGGTGGGTGAGGTACGGCGGGAGGTGGTGCGTGGGGGAGAGAGCGGGGGAGTACGAGGGGGGATAACATTCAGGAGACTGCGGGGTGACGACCACCCGACGCACTCCTGTGTTGTCTTCTAACACCTGGGGGGAGGAGAGGCAAAGGGGAGGGGAGAGGGGGAGGGGAGGAGAGGAATTCTTAGCATTACTGGAGAATTCCACAATAAAACACATCCAATAACACTCCACAAACACTGGACTCAATTAAATCCAAACCACACTGGGGTATTCACACAGTAGTTCTCCCCATGGTCAAATAACATGGCAGGTTATGTAAAACCCACCAACACCACCAGGAAGTAGATTCCCCTCACAGGTAACTACAGTTGACAGATTAAGAGGAGTGTTGCTATGGGTTTGATCCAACTCCAGTTTAAGACGTTTGCTGTACACACATGCATGCACACACACACACAAATTCAGACAGTCTCTCTCACACACATTCCATTCCATTCACACACATTCCAATCAGTAAGCAAACACACTCTCCCCCGTGAGAGCCGCTTCCAAGTGCTGCTGCAGCAGCACACACACACACACACATGCGCGCACGCAGAGAGAGAGAGAGGAGAAATGATAGCAGACCACTCTCTGACTCCCCCCTTCGACCTCCACATCCTCTATACAAAACAAAAAAAACAGACATGTTTATGTGACAACAAGGCCAAAGTCCCACCAGAAACTAGTTGGCAGAGGATCCCCCTCTCTCTCATTCCATCCCCCTCTCTCTCTCATTCCATCCCCCTCTCTCTCTCATTCCATCCCCCTCTCTCTCTCCTCCCATCCCTCTCTCTCTCTCTCCTCCCATCCCTCTCTCTCCTCCCATCCCTCTCTCTCTCTCTCCTCCCATCCCTCTCTCTCTCTCTCCTCCCATCCCTCTCTCTCTCTCTCCTCCCATCCCTCTCTCTCTCCTCCCATCCCTCTCTCTCTCCTCCCATCTCTCTCTCTCCTCCCATCCCTCTCTCTCCTTCCATCCATCCCTCTCTCTATGTGGGTGTTTGTGTACTGTAAGGGTGACACTTTTTCCCGCTCTCAGTTGGCTCAGTGGCCTCCCCCCAACACACACAGTCAATGGCCTCACTGCTATCACCCCCCCCAACAATGTACCCTGCAATAATCAACACATTCCTCTCTGCTCTGGGCGGCTTCAGTTCAGTTGAGAGCAAGTTTACCACACACAAACACAGCTTACCTGGGAGATGTATCCTGGGGGGACGTGGATGGGGGGGATTGATCCATTGGGGGACATCATTGGGACCTCAGCAGGACCTGCACAAAAGATACACACTGTCAGTCACTGTAACACACACACACACGCTAATGACAAGGTAACGCCTAGGCTTTAGATCAACATGCTAACACGGTCTTGTGTCATGCAGGAGACCTGGATTCAGTCAGACACACAAACAACAGCAGGTAAAAACCTTATGGAGGAAAATCCACGTATTTTTGTGTTTACTTTTCCACTGTGATCTCTTTCTCCATCTCCCCCCTCTCCCCTATCTCTGGGAAAGTCATTGGTTTCCCGTAGAGAGTGCTGTAGGCAAGTCTGGTTTCAGTGTAAATCACACTAAACATACACACACAAGTACACAGTGAGAGACCCCTTTTTGCCCCCTCTGACCTCCCTTCTCCCCTCCTCCCTCTCTTCTTTTCTGGGGAATATGAAGCTGTTCATTGAGCATAACATATGAAAACACAAACATACACACCAACACACACAAACGCATTCATACACATTTGCACACACACACAAAAACACGCACACACACGCAAATGCACACCCACTTGGCAAACAGACATGTGTTTAGACAGTCTCTGTTGCCTCTGTGCTCTTCGCTCAGCAAACAGCAGCTTTCAACCACTTAAACACACACAGCACAGACTGTTCCCATCCGTGGCCCCCTAGACACAAGCACACACACAAACAACCACACACACTCACAGAGGGTAGAACATGGCTCTTCAGTGTACAATCATTTTGGAGTAACTCTGGGAACAAGTTCCTATTTATTTTTGGTCTGTAATGAATTAAACAACCCAGATGTGAACTTCAAAATCTACAACAGCCGAGCTAAAGGCAGAAGCAAGCACATACAGGTAACTGCCAAAATAAAGGAAACACCAACATAAAGTGTCTTAATAGGGCGTTGGGGCACCACGAGACAGAACAGCTTCAACCCACCGTGGCAAAGATTCTACATGTGTCTGGAACTCTATTGGAGGAATGCTACATTATTCTACAAGAAATTCCATAATTTGGGGTTTTGTTGATGGTGGTGGAAAACACTGTCTCAGGCGCTGCTCCAGAATCTCCCATAAGTGTTCAATTGAGTTGAGATCTAGTGACTGAGATGGCCATGGCATATGGTTTACATCATCTTCATTTTCATGCTCATCAAACCATTCAAATACCACTCGTGCCCTGTGGAGGGGGGCATTGTCATTCTGTGGGCCACAGACATGGTAGCCAAAATAATGGCCTACATGGCATTTTTTACCCTAAGCATGATGGGATGTTAATATAAATGCAACATGCAACAATTTCAACGTTTTTACTGTGTTACAGTTCATTGTAAAGATGGCTGACGTTCTACATGCTCCTAACCAATTGTGCCATTTTGTTAGTTTTATTGCGTTGTTTGCAACTTTTAAAAAAAACTTATTTTGTACATAATGTTGCTGCTACCATCTCTTATAACCGAAAATAACATGGACATCTGAACAGTGATTACTCACCACGAACTGGAAGAAGCTTTTTCCTTTAACCAGTTTGATGAGAAAGATATACTGCTCTTCCGGGAACAGGCCCAGATCCCAGTCATTTGCGTGAAAAAAAAAGATGGAGGAAAAGAGGACGCAGATCAGGCTGCCTTTTGAGAATCCGTAGGCGAGCGAGTAAACTCCCACTGCCTTCCGTCCTACTTGCTAACATGCAAATCATTGGAAAATAAAATTGATGACCTACGATTACGAATATCCTACCAACAGGACATTAAGAACTGCAATATCTTATGTTTCACCGAGTCGTGGCTGAACGACGTCACAGATAATATAGAGCGGGAGGGATTTTCAATGCACCGGCAGAACAGAGAAGCTACGTCTGGTAAGACGAGGGGTGGGGGTGTGTGTCTTTTTGTCAATGACAGCTGGTGCATGATGTCTAATATTAAAGAAGTCTTGAGGTATTGCTCTCCTGAGGTAGAGTACCTTATGGTAAGCTGTAGACCACACTATCTACCAAGAGATTTCTCATCTATATTATTTGTAGCTGTCTATTTACCACCACAGACCAATGCTGGCACTAAGACCGCTCTCAACCAACTCTATAAGGCCATAAGCAAACCAGAAGTGGCGCTCCTAGTGGCCAGGGACTTTAATGCAGGCAAACTTAAATCAGTTTTATCTAATTTTTACCAGCATGTGCAACCAGAGGGGAAAAAAACTCTAGACCACCTTTAATCCACACACAGAGAGATGCATACAAAGCTCTCCCCCGCCCTCCATTTGGCAAATCCGACCATAATTCTATCCTCCTGATTCCTGCTTAAAAGCAAAAACTAAAGCACGAAGTGCCAGTGACTCACTCAATATGGAAGTGGTCAGATGACGCAGATACTACACTACAGGACTGTTTTGCTAGAACAGACTGGAATATGTTCTGGGATTCATCCAATGGCATTGAGGAGTATACCACCTCAGTCACCGGCTTCATCAATAAGTGCATTGACAACGTTGTCACCACAGTGACCGTACGTACATATCCCAACCAGAAGCCATGGATTACAGACAACATCCGCATCGAGCCAAAGGCTAGAGCTGCCGCTTTCAAGGAACGGGACACTAATCCGGGCGCTTATAAGAAATCCCGCTAGGGGGCTTATGGTCGAGAAATTAACATTCAATTCTCTGGCAACAGCTCTGGTGGATATTCCTGCATAAGCATGCCAATTGCACACTCCCTCAAAACTTCAGATATCTGTGGCATTGTGTTGTGTGACAAGACTGCACATTTTAGAGTGGCCTATTATTGTCCCCCAGCACAAGGTGATCATGCTGTTAAATCGGCTTCTTGATATGCCACACCTGTCAGGTGAATGGATTATCTTGGCAAAGGAGAAATGCTCACTAACAGGGATATAAACACATTTGAGAGAAATACGTTTTTTGTGCATATGGAACATTTCTGGGATCTTTTATTTCAGCTCATAAAACATGTTGCGTTTATATTTTTGTTTAGTGTAGTTTGTATCCCTCATTTACTCAAGTGTTCCCATTCTTTTTAGCAGTTATACCTTTACCTCTTGAGTGCATTATCCTTTTAAAAATGGTTAAAACCAAAAGCAAAAATGATCAATTCAAAGTAACAATTGAGTTGGTAGTGTTAATTCACAAATATATTACGTTCAGTTGGTGTCAGATATGTACTGGCTTTAACTGCTCGCTCCATTTCTCTCCTCTCTTCCGTCAGATGTCAGAGATGAGGTCATTTCCTGTCTCAAATATATGGCATCACCACCCAGACAGGAAGATGTGACCTAGAATACAATCTGTCACCTCCGCATCCAAGTGTTTCCCCTAGCAACAGTTACATTATCTGGCTTGGAGCAACACACAGAATGACAGAACACACACGCACACACACAAACTACAGGAGATCAGTTCTCTCCGTGTCCATAGACTAATTAAGCAGAATCTCATCTTCAAAATAATTAAGCATCATCCTTTCCACACTACTACATGGAATACACTCAAAACTGTAGGAGACACACTCACACACTCTCTCTCTCACACACTCAGGTTCTCATACAGGACAACAGGAGATGATGCAACATTTCATCAGATGGTTCTCATAATACAGCTGTCTAGAACAGCTGCTGTAGGGCCCCAGAGGTGCACACACACACACACACACACACACACACACACACACACAGTAATTGACTGTGTTCCATTATTGCGTTTAATGTTGTTGTGATGCTGAGTTATTCTATGCCTAAACTTGGTGATTGATTGCTTTGTCCTGTTAAGAGTCCATTTCAACCAAACCTGAATTGCCTTTCAAAACATGCAAACAAACAAACATGCCATCATGTATTGGCAACTACAGCAGTTGGGATCTTAAAGGATGGGAGTGGTTTTGTGTCAGGGTTAATCCATTAGAATTCAATCACTTTTTGACAGCAGCCCTTTACATTTGAACAAATCCTTCCATACATATTCGGCCACTGTAGAAAAGCTCAGAAAGTGACTTTTTGGACCTGAATGTCAAAACATTTAATAGATAAAGGTGCTCAAAGTTGACCTATTTTGCATACCCCAGCATACCATGAGACCATGAGACTATCATGTCTTCATCACTGGAAAAGATAAACGGTTGAGATGGACGTCATTTAAAAGCGTACAAACAGGGTTGTCAAACTATTCCATCATTTCATGAACCATGCTACAGACACGCCCCCTTTATGAGAGTCACAAGTGTGCATCTGCCACTGAAGGAGGAAGTGTCATGGTGCGTTCGTATCCAAGATGGAAGTGGTAATTTACCACACGAGACTGTGAAAAATCCACTTGATCGCACCTCAAAACTGGTAATTACTAGTGGGAAACTTTTCTATCATCCTGTGCTCACACATGGTGACCTCTGACGTCACCTACTAAGGAAACGGCCTCTAACAACATTTTCCGCAGTTGAATGCAACAACAAAACATTATTTATAAAAAACAATATATTCATGTGGTTTTTGAACGCCATCATTTGTTTACAAGCATCTGTACTTTTAGTTGGTGGTTTACGCAGCTTGTTGGCCATTAGCCAAACAGCGTTTCTCAATGAGTTCAAATGAGATGAATGCACTCAACTGGTATTTACGACTTCACAACTGGTATATTCCCACCTCCCACATGGTTACAAATGTAGCATGAGAGTGGAAACTTGAGGCCCAACAAAACAATCCTGTGACAACAGACAATGGTGTTGGAGGGCCAATTAGAAGGCACTCTAAAATAAACATATATCCCAACGCCCCAGGGCAGTTATTGGGGACATTGCCCTGTGTAGGGTGCCGTCTTTCAGATGGGACGTTAAAAGTGTGTCCTGACTCTGTGGTCACTAAAGATCCCATGACACTTATTGTCAAAAATTCCAACATCGGCCCGATGTCTAGTTTAACTTCTTGCGTCGAGCCAACCCGGATCCCGGATCATGACTACAGCCTCAAGCCCATTACCATAACGCAACATTAACTATTCATGAAAATCGCAAATGAAATGAAATCAATATGCTAGCTCTCATGCTTAGCCTTTTGTTAACAACACTGTCATCTCAGATTTTCAAAAATATGCTTCTCTACCATAGCAAAACTAGCATTTAGCATTTAGCGTTAGCATCACCAGGCAACATTTTCACAAAAACCAGCAAAAACATTCAATAAATCATTTACCTTTGAAGAACTTCGGATGTTTTCAATGAGGAAACTCAGTTAGATAGCAAATGTTCAGTTTTTCCTGAATGATTTTTTGTGCAGGAGAAATCGTTCCGTTTGGTGCGTCACGTTTGGCTACCAAAAAAAATGAAAATTCAGTTATCCAAACGCCGAACTTTTTTCCAAATTAACTCCATAATATCGACTGAAACATGGCAAACGTTGTTTAGAACCAATCCTCAAGGTGTTTTTCTACATATCTCTTTAATGATGTATCGTTCCTGGAAGTGTGCTTCTCCCTCTGTTATCGCATGGTAAAATGATTGCCACTGGGAATTACGCACCAACTTAGACAAAGGACACCGGACGGACTCCTGGCAAATGTAGTCTCTTATGGCCAATCTTCCAATGATATGCCTACAAATACGTCACAATGCTGCAGACATCTTGGACGAACGGCAGAGAGCATAAGCTCGTTCACAGCACATTCACAGCCATATAAGGAGACGATAGGAAAACAGAGCTTCAGAAATTCAGCTCATTTCCTGTTTGAGGTTACATCTTGGTTTCGCCTGTAGCATCATTTCTGGGGCACTCACAGATAATATCTTTGCAGTTTTGAAAACGTCAGAGTGTTTTCTTTCCAAAGCTGCCAATTATATGCATAGTCAAGCATCTTTTTGTGACAAAATATTGCGCTTAAAACGGGAACGTTTTTTTATCCAATAATGACATAGCGCCCCCATAGGTTGAAGAGGTAAACACGGATGTGCAAAACCAATGTCAAAGCTGACGTGTATACCTATATAACGTAGGTAGATGACGTGCATACCTATATAAACGTAGGTAGATGACGTACATACCTATATAACGTAGGTAGATGACGTGCATACCTATATAACGTAGGTAGATGACGTGCATACCTATATAACGTAGGTAGATGACGTGCATACCTATATAACGTAGGTAGATGACGTGCATACCTATATAACGTAGGTAGATTACGTACATACCTATATAACGTAGGTAGATGACGTGCATACCTATATAACGTAGGTAGATGACGTGCATACCTATATAACGTAGGTAGATGACGTGCATACCCATATAACGTAGGTAGATGACGTGCATACCTATATAACGTAGGTAGATGACGTGCATACCTATATAACGTAGGTAGATGACGTGCATACCTATATAACGTAGGTAGATGACGTGCATACCTATATAACGTAGGTAGATGACGTACATACCTATATAACGTAGGTAGATGACGTGCATACCTATATAAATGTGGCTTGTCACCAAAAGCACTCACAAACATCTACAGATGCACAATCGAGAGCATCCTGTCGGGCGGTATCACCGCCTGGTATGGCAACTGCTCCGCCCACAACCATAAGGCTCTCCAGAGGGTAGTGAGGTCTGCACAACGCATCACCGGGGGCAAACTACCTGCCCTCCAGGACACCTACACCACCCGATGTCACAGAAAGGCCATAAAGATCATCAAGGACAACAACCACCCGAGCCACTTCCTGTTCACCCCGCTATCATCCATAAGGCGAGGTCAGTACAGGTGCATCAAAGCAGGGACCGAGAGACTGAAAAACAGCTTCTATCTCAAGGCCATCAGACTGTTAAACAGCCATAACTAACATTGAGAGGCTGCGGAAATCGGTATTTTTGGGTGCCGATTTTGTAAAATTATTTTATTATTTATTTATTTATTACTTTATTTAACTAGGCCAGTCAGTTAAGAACACATTCTTATTTTCAATGACTGCCTAGGAACGGTGGGTTAACCGCCTTGTTCAGGGGCAGAACGACAGATTTTCACCTTGTCAGCTCGGGATCCAATCTTGCAACCTTACAGTTAACCCAATAACGACCTGCCTCTCCCTCTCGTTGCACTCCACAAGGAGACTCTGCCTGTTACGCGAATGCAGTAAGCCAAGGTAAATTGCTAGCTAGCATTAAACTTATCTTATAAAAAATAATCAATCATAATCACTAGTTAACTACACATGGTTGATGATATTACTAGATATTATCTAGCGTGTCCTGCATTGCATATAATCTGACTGAGCATACAAGCATAAAAGTATCTGACTGAGCGGCGGTAGGCAGAAGCAGGCGCGTAAACATTCATTCAAACAGCACTTTAGTGCCTTTTGCCAGCAGATCTTCGTTGTGCGTCAAGAATTACGCTGTTTATGACTTCAAGCCTATCAACTCCCGAGATGAGGCTGGTGTAACCGAAGTGAAATGGCTAGCTAGTTAGCGCGCGCTAATAGCGTTTCAAACGTCACTCGCTCTGAGCCTTCTAGTAGTTGTTCTCATTGCTCTGCATGGGTAACGCTGCTTCGATGGTGGCTGTTGTCGTTGTGTTGCTGGTTCGAGCCCAGGGAGGAGCGAGGAGAGGGACGGAAGCTATACTGTTACACTGGCAATACTAAAGTGCCTATAAGAACATCCAATAGTCAAAGGTTAATCAAATACAAATGGTATAGAGTGAAATCCTATAATCCTATAATCCTATAATTACTATAATAACTACAACCTAAAAACTTCTTACCTGGGAATATTGAAGACTCATGTTAAAAGGAACCACCAGCTTTCATGTGTTCTCATGTTCTGAGCAAGGAACTGAAACGTTAGCTTTCTTACATGGCACATATTGCACTTTTACTTTCTTCTCCAACACTTTGTTTTTGCATTATATAAACCAAATTGAACATGTTTCATTATTTAATTGAGGCTAAATAGATTTTATTGATGTATTATATTAAGTTAAAATAAGTGTTCATTCAGTATTGTTGTAATTGTCATTATTACAAATAAAATACAAAAATTGGCCGATTAGTTGGTATCGGCTTTTTTGGTCCTCCAATAATCGGTATCAGTATTGGTGTTGAAAAATCGGTCGACCTCTACTACATTACTCATCTCATATGTACAGTGAGGGAAAAAAGTATTTGATCCCCTGCTGATTTTGTACGTTTGCCCACTGACAAAGAAATGATCAGTCTATAATTTTAATGGTAGGTTTATTTGAACAGTGAGGGACAGAATAACAACAAACAAAATCCAGATAAACGCATGTCAATGGGTAATGGGGACATACGTAAATGACAACAAAATTACTTTTGGGTAAGTGTGGTGTATGTGTGTGTAACCTTTCTATTTAACTAGGAAAGTCGGGTAAGAACACATTCTTATTTAGATTGACGGCCTACCCCAGCCTAACCTGGACGACGCTGGGCCAATTGTGCGCCGCCCTATGGGACTCCCAATCAAGGCCAGATGTGATACAGCCTGGATTCGAACCAGGGACCGTAGTGACGCCCACTTGCACTTTGGTGCAGTGCCTTAGACCACTGCGTCCATGTGTGTGTGTGTTAACTATTTAAATGTACTAGAATGCTTAAAAGGCCGCAAAAAAATTAAATATCGGTTATCGGTATCGTTTTTTTTGTCAAGGAAAATTTTGGATATCGTTATTGGCCAAAAAAGTAATATCGGTGCATCACTAGTGGTAACCCCGGTGTCCTGGTTAAATTCCCAATCTGGCCCTCATAACATCATGGCCACCTAATCATCCCAAGCTTCCAATTGGCTCATTCATCCCCCCTCTTCTCTCCTGTAACTATTCTCCAGGTCGTCAACTTATCTGGTAAAATAAGTTCAAAAAAGAAGAAAATGAATAATGCCAGGAACATAGTGAATGCTGAACATAGTGAATGATGAACATTGTGAGTGGCATTTCATTTTCCCACTGTACCGAAACCTAACCGTGACACCAAAACCGCAATACGTACCGAACCATGGGTTTGGTGATCCGTTCCACCCCTAACTACAACCACATTACTAAGTCTTTGACCACATTGTGTTGTTACTTTGGTGAGTAAAAACACATGCTTCCTGCTTAAACGCCAAATATCTCAGTTTTTTTCCATATTTGCATATGTAGCGTAGCCCCTATTTTTGTGGGTGTTGTGCCCGCAACACCAGTTGTAATCCTTCAAACACAGTAACACAGTGGAGAATAAAACGTTTAGGAACAGATGTGGAAAACACTTTCACTCTCTCTCCCCCTCCCTGTCTCCCTGTCTCACTCTCACCCCCTCCCCGTCTCTCTCCCCCTCCCAGTCTCTCTCTCCCTCCCCGTCTCTCTCTCCCTCCCCGTCTCTCTCTCCCCCTCCCCGTCTCACTCTCTCCCCCTCCCCGTCTCTCTCTCCCCCTCCCCGTCTCTCTCTCCCCCTCCCAGTCTCTCTCTCCCCCTCCCCGTCTCTCTCTCTCCCTCCCCGTCTCGCTCTCCCCCTCCCCGTCTCGCTCTCCCCCTCCCCGTCTCACTCTCCCCCTCCCCGTCTCTCTCTCCCCCTCCCCGTCTCTCTCTCCCCCTCCCCGTCTCTCTCTCCCCCTCCCCGTCTCTCTCTCCCCCTCCCCGTCTCTCTCTCCCCCTCCCCGTCTCTCTCTCCCCCTCCCCGTCTCTCTCTCCCCTCCCCGTCTCACTCTCTCCCCCTCCCCGCCTCACTCTCTCCCCCTCCCCGTCTCACTCTCTCCCCCTCCCCGCCTCACTCTCTCCCCTCCCCGTCTCCCACTCTCCCCAGTCTCCGAACGTCTCCCCCTCTCTATGTGTTTCTCCCGTCTTACTCCCTTTTGCTGCCCCCCCTCTCTCACTCTCCCGCACGTGGTTACCATATTGAGAGGAAATGCACACCCTCCTGGGAAAGAGTGTGTGTGTGTATATGTGTGTGTGTGTATGTATGTGTTTGTGTGTCTGTGTGTGTGTGTGTGTATGTATGTGTTTGTGTGTATGTATGTGTTTGTGTGTATATGTGTTTGTGTGTATAGGTGTTTGTGTGTATATGTGTTTGTGTGTGTTAGTGTGTATATATGTTTGTGTGTGTTAGTGTGTATATATGTTTGTGTGTGCTATGAAAGGAGTCTGTTTGTAAGATGACCTACATGCAGCCAACTAGGCACAGATGGAAATCCTAAACACACACATACACACTAGGGTTGGGCGGTACTCAGATTTCCATACCTTCATAACGTACCCGTGCCATCCCGGGATATATGATATTACCGGGCAGTGCACACAAGGGGCGATATTTATTTTTCAAACAAAAAAAGCTCAGAAAACGTCAGTTACCAGAATGCTCACAAAATGCTAACAAGTACAAAGGAACTCCCATAGCGGATGCTAGGTAAATGCTAACAAGTACAAAGGAACTCCCATAGCGGATGCTAGGTAAATGCTAACAAGTACAAAGGAACTCCGATAGCGGATGCTAGGTAAATGCTAACAAGTACAAAGGAACTCCGATAGCGGATGCTAGGTAAATGCTAACAAGTACAAAGGAACTCCCATAGCGGATGCTAGGTAAATGCTAACAAGTACAAAGGAACTCCCATAGCGAATGCAAACATTTACTAAAGACAGAAAACCCAGCCCATGAAGTTATGCAAGTATCTCAAAAAACGCAGTTTGCAGCACGCACAAAACAAACAGACAGCTGGGATCTTAATTCAGGGGTGGATTGTCTCTGCTGCTGTTGCCAAGACAATTCAAATATTGCAAGCTAATGTTAGCCATTCTGTTCTCAGAGCTCTGGAGAGTTAACTTAATAGTTAAACGATTTATATCTGGCAAATATTAATTTCATGCAAGTGTAACATTATCACCTCACCTATTAAGTTGTGCTGCAGGAGTGACTCACCTCACAAAGCTCCCGTTTTGCTCATTGTGCTTCTTTGTAAACAAACACGTGTGACGGGCTCAAACTGCTGTTTTGGTAAACTAGTACCGGTGAGCTTCATAATGAAAAATAATCTAACAGGCGAAACGTGGTTTGCTTGATCTATTATCTAGTGCACAAGTTGACTGCATGTATTTCATATATATATATATATATATATACACATTTTGTTTTTGTTAACAGTCTTGACCGTATTGTAAAATCATATAAAAAAATCACGGTATATACGGTATACCACCCAACCTTAACACACACACACACACAAACCCTTGAACATACACAAACACACACAAACCCTTGAACATACACAAACACACACAAACCGTCCAGATCCGGCAGCTGCTTCTAGGGGCTCTGATGGGACATCTAGAGTGTGTGTGTGTGTGTGTGTGTGTGTGTGTGTGTGTGTGTGTGTGTGGGTCAGTAAGGATGTGGCACTACCTGGGTATTATGTATGTGTTTAGCAGGGTGTGTGTGTGTGTGTGTGTGTGTTACCAAGGTAATGGTATCTCTCCAGAGCTCTGAGAACAGACACTCCCACTACAGTTTCTTCTAGAGGTCGACCGATTAATCGGAATGGCCGATTTCAAGTTTTCATAACAATCGGAAATCGGTATTTTTGGACACCGATTTGACCAATTCTTTTTTTTGTGACACTTTTATTTAATCTTTATTTAATTAGGCAAGTCAGTTAAGAACACATTCTTATTTTCAATGACGGCCTAGGAACGGTAGGTTAACTGCCTCGTTCAGGGTCAGCTCGGGGGATTCAATCTTGCAACCTTACAGTTAACTAGTCCAACGCTCTAACCACCTGCCTCTCGTTGCACTCCACAAGTAGACTGCCTGCGCGAATGCAGTAAGCCAAGGTAAGTTGCTAGCTAGCATTAAACATATCTTATAAAAAACAATCAATCATAATCACTAGTTAACTACACATGGTTGATGATATTACTAGTTTATCTGGCGTGTCCTGCGTTGCATATAATCGATGCGGTGCTGTCGTTGCTCCAATGTGTACCTAACCATAAACATCAATGCATTTCTTAAAATCAATACACAGAAGTATATATTTTTAAACCTCCATATTTAGCTAAAAGAAATCCAGGTTAGCAGGCAATATTAACCAGGTGAAATTGTGTCACTTCTCTTGCGTTCATTGCATGCAGAGTCAGTGTATATGCAACGGTTTGGGCCGCCTAATTTGCCAGAATTGTATGTAATTATGACATAACATTGAAGGTTGTGCAATGTAACAGGAATATTTAGACTTAGGGATGCCACCCGTTAGATCAAATACAGAACGGTTCCGTATTTCACTGAAAGAATAAATGTCTTGTATTCGAGATGATAGTTTCCAGATTCGACCATATTAATGACCTACGGCTCGTATTTCTGAGCCTTAGAGCAGTCTGACTGAGCAGTCTGACTGAGCGATGGTAGGCAGCAGCAGGCTCGTAAGCATTCATTCAAACAGCACTTTCGTGAGTTTTGCCAGCAGCTCTGATGTTTATGACTTCAAGCCTATCAACTCCCGAGATTAGACTGGTGTAACCGATGTGAAATGGCTAGCTAGTTAGCGGGGTGCGTGCTAATAGCATTTCAAACATCACTCGCTCTGAGACTTGGAGTGGTTGTTCCCCTTGCTCTGCAAGGGCCGCGGCTTTTGTGGAGCGATGGGTAACTCTGCTTCGAGGGTGGCTGTTGTCGTTGTGTTGCTGGTACGAGCCCAGGTAGGAGCGAGGAGAGGGACGGAAGCTATACTGTTACACTGGCAATACTAGTGCCTATAAGAACATCCAATAGTCAAAGGTATATGAAATACAAATGGTATAGAGAGAAATAGTCCTATAAATACTATATTAACTACAACCTAAAACTTCTTACCTGGGAATTGAAGACTCATGTAAAAAGGAACCACCAGCTTTCATGTGTTCTCATGTTCTGAGCAAGGAACTGAAACGTTAGCTTTCTTACATGGCACATATTGCACTTTTACTTTCTTCTCCAACAATATGTTTTTGAATTATTTAAACCAAATCGAACATGTTTGATTATTTATTTGAGGTTAAATAGATTTTATTGACGTATTATATTAAGTTAAAATAGGTGTTCATTCAGTATTGTTGTAATTGTCATTATTACAAATAAATAAATAAATATTGGCCGATGAATCGGTATCGGCTTTTTTTTGGCCCTCCAATAATCGATATCGGTATCGGCGTTGAAAAATCATAATCGGTCGACCTCTAGTTTCTTCTGCCTGAAGCCCCACACACACACAACATTAAGTCCAGCACACACTTTAACAGTTCCCAACATCAAAGTAAATTACAGGAACAATGTGCAGGATGGGAGTAAAGTTTTACAGTGAGAGATAGACCGAATGAGAGAGAGAGAATGATAAAAAGAGAGAACAGAGAGAGAGAGACGGAGAAAGCACGCACGAGAGAGAGAGAGCGAGACGATGCAGGAACTGTGGGAGACAGCACATCTGAAATAGCAGAGACCAGACAGTCTGGGGTGGTCGAGGCAAATCTGATGCCACACAGTCACAAGTCTGGTAGCCATGATGAATGAGGGCAGTGAGGAAGCAGGAGGTACATACAAAGTACTTCCACTACAAACGCAGCATCATAACTTATGATTGACATTCCAGAGCAAGTCAGCAGAGAGAGAGAGAGAGAGAGAGAGAAATAGAGAGAGAGAGAGAGAAATAGAGAGAGAGAGAGAGAAAGAGAGAGAGAGAGAGAGAGAGAGAGAGAGAGAAATAGAGAGAAATAGAGAGAAAGAGAGAGAAAGAGAGAGAAAGAGAGAGAAAGAGAGAGAGAGAGAGAGAGAGAGAGATAGAGGGAGAGTGTGAGAGAGAAATAGAGAGAGAGAGAGAGAGATATCTATTATGATACAGAGTAATCTCTTCAGTCATCTCCTCTCCTCTTGTTAACATAGCATTAGACCCTCCAACAGCTGTTGGAGTGTAAAACAGACTGGGAGCCTAGCATTAGCAAAACATGCATATGAAATTGCCTAGCGCTAGCTTAGCCAGACTTCCTGACTGCCCTCTCCTCTCCCAGGGCTGTGTTTGCTGGGGTGGCCTAGTTCTGCTGCTGGTTGTGATCCAACCAAGCTAACGTCATGTCTGGAGCAAGGCTAAATTACCAACACCATAACACTCACACCACAGGAGGTTGGTGGCACCTTAATTGGGGAGGATGGGCTTGTGGAAATGGAATAAGTGGAATGGTATCAAATACATGCCCATGCGTCCATGTGTTTGATGCCATTCCATTCGCTCCATTCTAGCCATTATAATGAGCCGTCCTCCTATCAGCAGCCTCCTGTGACGCACACACTGAGACCCACGTTTTCTAAACGGATTTTCTCTGAAAATATGGTGGGGAATATTAACTGGAGATGTAGAAGAGAGAGAGAGAGAGAGAGAGAGAGAGAGAGAGAGAGAGAGAGAGAGAGAGATTGAGAGAGAGAGATTGAGAGAGAGAGAGAGAGAGAGAGAGAGAGAGAGAGAGAGAGAGAGAGAGAGAGCGGAAGAGGGGTAGGGAGGGAGGCAGGGAGGAAGAGGGGGAGGGAGGCAGGGAGGAAGAGGGGTAGGGAGCAGGCAGGGAGGAAGAGGGGTAGGGAGGGAGGCAGGGAGGAAGAGGGGTAGGGAGGCAGGGAGGAAGAGGGGTAGGGAGGGAGGCAGGGAGGAAGAGGGGTAGGGAGGGAGGCAGGGAGGAAGAGGGGTAGGGAGGGAGGGCAGGGAAGTCGTCTCGATCTAATAACCCAGATCCTGATGACTCACTGTTCCCAATGTATGAATACACGCACACACAGCGAGAGAGTGAAGAGGTGCAACAGCTGTTGGAGTGTAAACAGACTGGGAGTCTCATAACCATTTCCTGCTCTCCTCCCATCCTCCCTCTGTCTCTCTTTCTTTCTGTCTCACTTTCTCCCCCTCTCTCTCTATCTCTCTCTGTCTCTCTCCCTCTCTCTCTCCCCCGCTCTCTCTCACCCTCCCTTCTACTTTTCTTTCTCTCCCTCTCCCTAAACTCAAGCCCTGTCTCACCTGATATCCATCAGTGAAGAAATTAGTTGGTGTTCAATAAACGTCATTAGGAACTTTCTTTCGCTCTCTTCCATAGATGTTAGCAGACTCTTCCTCCCTCTCTCCCTCCTTTCACTCTCTCCACATTTTCATCTGGGAAATTCCTGCTATGTGAGTCATGGTCTGAACAGCAGGGTGTTTGTGTCCATCACAGAGAGACAGACAGAGAGAGAGAGAGAGAGACGGACGGAGAGAGAGAGAGAGGGAGAGATATAGAGAGACAGAGCGAGAAAGAGGTAGAAAGTGAGAGAGACCAAGGGAAGGAAAGAGGAAGATCGAGGGAAGGAGGGAGAGAAGAAGGAGAGGGTTCAGTGGAAAGAATACTGGAAATTCTAAATTAGCAGGGACTTTCCCTACTCAACATTCCTCTCTCTGTCTGTCTGTCTGTCTGTCTGTCTGTCTGTCTGTCTGTCTGTCTGTGTTGTCCTGGGGCTTTTGGCTTATCAGACAAAAAGTAGGGGCGTGGAAAAGGGAAGGAGAGGAAGAAGGAGAGAGAATGCAAGACATTACATTGCATTGACCCATGTTCTATCTATCTATATATATCTCGATTATATATCACTCTATCAAATGTCTTGATCCCTCTCTTCCTCTCCTTTTCTTTCCAGTCTCTCACTCATCGCTCCCCAAGGCTAAGCCCCGCCCCAGAGCCTGATTTCCTGTCTCTTTCATCTCTGAGCCTATCACATCTGTCTCTTTCATCTCTGAGCCTATCACATCTGTCTCTTTCATATCTGAGCCTATCACATCTGTCTCTTTCATATCTGAGCCTATCACATCTGTCTCTTTCATCTCTGAGCCTATCACATCTGTCTCTTTCATCTCTGAGCCTATCACATCTGTCTCTTTCATATCTGAGCCTATCACATCTGTCTTTTTCATCTCTGAGCCTATCACAGTTGTCTATTTCATCTCTAAGCTTATCACAGCTGAGCGGAAGGAAAAGGGCTTTCCCCTACAAGCCAGAAAGAAGGAACGAAAGAGAAGACAGAAGCATAAGTAGCTGATGTTGAAGGGAGTAGACCAGATAGGATGAGAGAACGGGACAGAGAGAAGGAAAGAGGGATGACGTTTTCAGACAGACAGATAGAGGGATGGAGAAAGAGAGGAAGAAAAGCGAGAAGAGAGGGATGGAGGGAGGACTGCTCCAGTTGATCCCTGAGCTTCCCGGAAGCCAATAATTCCAAATCTGGAAAAGCACTCTCTCAGGAGCAAACACACACACAGATAGAAGTCCTGTTATGTATATATACAGTGTTGTAACAATGTACAAATAGTTAGTACAAAAGGGAAAATAAATAAACATAAATATGGGTTGTATTTACAATGGTGTTTGTTCTTCACTGGTTGCCTTTTTCTTGTGGCAACAGGTCACACATCTTGCTGCTGTGATGGCACATTGTGGTATTTCACCCAGTAGATATGGGAGTTTATCAACATTTTGTTTTCTAATTCTTTGTGGGTCGATGTAATCTGAGGGAAATATGTGTCTCTAATATGGTCATACACTTGGCAGGAGGTTAGGAAGTGTAGCTCAGTTTCCACCTCATTTTGGGGCAGTGAGCACATAGCCTGTCTTCTCTTGAGAGCCAGGTCTGCCTACGGCGGCCTTTCTCAATAGCAAGGCTATGCTCACTGAGTCTGTACATAGTCAAAGCTTTCCTTAAGTTTGGGTCAGTCACAGTGGTCAGGTATTCTGCCACTGTGTTTGTTCTCTCTGTTTAGGGCCAAATAGCATTATAGTTTGCTCTGTTTTTTTGTTGTTAATTCTTTCCTATGTGTAAAGTAATTCTCTTTTTGTTTTGTCATGATTTAGTTGTCTCCAAACAGAACCACAATAACTCAGACACTCCAGGCCCTGTGGGCCCAAATACCATTACACACCACCTAGAGAGGTTTTCATTCTCATGGTTACATCTTTCCCAAACCTAGTGGAACCCAACGCACTATACACACGCACGCACGCAGCAAGACAACGATCCAAAACACACATTCAAGTCTACATGAAAATGGCTAAAAAGCAACAAATTTGAAGTTTTGGAATGGACTAGTCAAAGTCCAGACCTAATGATCCCAATCGAGATGTTGTGGCAGGACTTGAAACAAGCAGTTTAAGCAGTTCTTCATGTAAGAGTGGGACACAATTCCTCCAGAGCGACGTGAGAGACAACTACAGGAAGCGTTTGGTTGCAGTCATCGCTGCTGAAGGTGGTACAACCACTTATTGAGTGTGATCTTTTTTTGTTGCTGTTATTTGTAAACTCAGGTTCCCTTTATCTAATATTAGCTTTTGGTTGAAGATCTGATATGCTTAAAATCAGAAAGGGGGCAAATACTTTTTCATGTCTCTGTGCCTCTCTTTCTTTGTCTCTGTATCTCCCTCTCTCCTCCTCTCTCCTCTTCTCTCCTCCTCTCTCCTCCTCTCTCCTCCTCTCTCCTCCTCTTCTCTCTCTCCCTCTCTCCTCTTCTCTCCTCCTCTCTCCTCTTCTCTCCTCTCTCCTCCTCTCTCCTCCGTTCCTTCAGATCCTTGTTTCTAGTTTCTAAAAGTCTGTTTTTTAATACACACAGACACACTTCGATATATTCACACAGTCTGACAAGCCCCTCCCCCGTGCATCTGCTGCGCCTGCTGATGATGTCACAGAACTGGAACACAGTGACCCTACGCTCCTCCTATACACACACTTGCACACTAAGCCCACCCAACACTGAGCCCACCCAACACTGAGCCCACGCAACACTAAGCCTACCCAACACTAAGCCTACCCAACACTAAGCCTACCCAAAACTAAGCCCACCCAAAACTAAGCCTACCCAACACTGAGCCTACCCAACACTAAGCCTACCCAACACTGAGCCCACCCTACACTGAGCCTACCCAACACTGAGCCCACCCAACACTAAGCCTAACCAACACTGAGCCCACCCAACACTGAGCCCACCCAACACTAAGCCTACCCAACACTAAGCCCACCCAACACTAAGCCCACCCAACACTAAGCCTACCTAAAACTAAGCCTACCCAACACTAAGCCTACCCAAGCACAAGTAAATGTGTTTCCTAGATGAGAAGTTGACATTGAACCAGATTACAACTAATCCAGGTAAAGACAACATGACAACATCATGACTATGATGTCATCTTGTATTTTTCTGGTTGCTAAAAAGATGTGGACAACATGTCCTTCTGCAACCAGAATACAACCTGATTCATTGACTGCAACCAGTTTTGCACGCAGGATAATTACAGCAGGACATACTATATGTTACAGACAACTGGCTTAGAGAAAGTGAGAGCGATAGATAAGGATATAGAAAGAGAGAGAAAGAGAGATATGGGAAAGGTCTCACGTGTCGGTGAAAGAGAATCAAATAGTTTCTTGGCTTTGAGCAGATGACACACACACACACACACACTGGAAAAGAGACCACATCAATGGGGCCAGTGGAAGGGGCCACTACAGCCGCCCTGTTCAGGAAATACATTAAACTACAACCACACTGCAACAGGTGCTCTGCTAGGAAATACTTTAAACTACATTACCCATACATGTAATAGCCGCCCCGCTCAGGAAATACTTCAAACTACATTACCCATACATGTAATAGCCGCCCCGCTCAGGAAATACTTCAAACTACATTACCCATACATGTAATAGCCGCCCCGCTCAGGAAATACTTCAAACTACATTACCCATACATGTAATAGCCGCCCCGCTCAGGAAATACTTCAAACTACATTACCCATACATGTAACAGCAATACAACAGCAAAAGCCTACAGATGTCCCACACATAATTATCCTGCCAGCTCTAGGATGGCTGTGGCAAAAGCACACACACACAGACACACACAGACACACACACACACATTCCGTAGCATGGTGCTTTCACACACACTCTATAGTCACTGCCTTTGATGTGAGTGTGGGAACGTTCAGGGAGGGAGAGAGGGAGAGAGTGAGAGGGGAGAGAGTGAGAGGGGAGAGAGTGAGAGGGGAGAGAGGGAGAGAGGGAGAGGGGAGAGAAGGTAAGGGAAAATAGTTAAGTGGATCAAAAACCAGGGGCATAACATTTTTATATTATTGGTCCACGGGACCCTTCGTTATCTTTATCGGGAATACAGGAAGGAGCTTGGTTGGGAAGTACCGGAATACCGGCCACCGGTATTGAACCCTAGATAGAGCGAGGGGAAACGAGTGAGTGAGATAGAGATTCTGTCTTGAAGAATCTGTCTTTGGACAGTGTAGTATATTGACTGGTGCAGTCAGAGCAGTGTGTGTACCACAGTACTCCAGTCAAACAGAGGTTACTTTATATAAAACTCCAGTCTCTGTAATAGATGTACACACACACACACACACACACACACACACACACACACACACACACACACACACTGCTCTGAGGTCTCAGTAATCACACTCGGTAAAGAACAGCTCAACTGGTCTTCAAACACACTGCTTCACCCCAACTCTCACTAAACCCAGTGACCTGAGCGTGTGTGTGTGTGTGTGTGTGTGTGTGTGTGTGTGTGTGTGTGGTCATAGAGGGTGTTCTGTTCCAGTGACCTCTCCTGTCTGCTTCCTCAACCTGAGTGTGCAAAGTAACACCCCCTATACACACAGACACACTGTCTAACCCGAAAGCCTGTCGCATGCTATCTAGTCCAAACACCTCCTGCATATATTATGAGGAGATTTAGAGAAGTTGTTATTCCTTCTTGTGTTCGGCAGTAGTTTGTTTTCCCACGCTGTTCTCGAAGTGGAAGTTCAGTAGCTGAAGTCTACACCCCTTCGTCAGTGATAGGTCAACGGTAGAGATGGGAACTATGGACCGGATTTTTCTATGAAGTGTTTGTTGTCAATCAACGCGAGACGACTAGTTTTCATGCACATTTTGTTCACTTGTGAAATAATGCACCAAATGTCCTAGCTAGGTGTAAAATTGCTTGTCTTGGGCCTCCCGAGTGGTGCAGTGGTCTAAGGGACTGCATCGCAGTGCTAGCTGTGCCACTAGAGATTCTGGCTCGAGTCCAGGTTCTGTCGAAGCAGGCCGAGACCGGGAGACCCATGGGGCGGGGCAAAATTGGCCCAGTGTCGTCTGGGTTAGGGGAGGGTTTTGCCGGCAGGGATATCCTTGTCCCATCGCGCACTAGTGACTCCTGTGGCGGGCCGGGTGCAGTGCATGCTGACACCGTCGCCAGGTTTTTCCTCCGACACATTGGTGCGGCTGGCTTCCGGGTTAAGTGGGCATTGTGTCAAGAAGCAGTGCGGCTTGGCTGGGTTGTGTTTCGGGGGATGCACGGCTCTCGACCTTGCAGCAATGGGACAAGACTAACTACCAATTGGGGAGAAAAAGGGGTAAAAAAAATACTAATAATTGCATGACTGAGACCTCTAAAAACACAAAAATGTATTACAGATTTCTTGATTTATCTTAGATTAATTCGGCCTATTTTGAGGAAGTGTTACTGGCTACATTGTTGCAACAGTGTCTCGAGAGGGACAAACAACAATATTGCCACATTTTTTCAAGATTTTCAAGCAAAGGTATTTTATGACCAAATCGCCACATGGGTGGAATGTGCTTCTACACCTGCATTGTTTGCTGTTTGGGGTTTTAGGCTGGGTTTCTGTACAGCACTTTGAGATATCAGCTGATGTACGAAGGGCTATATAAATAAATTTGATTTGATTTGATTTGATTTATTAATATTTTTCATAATTAATCCAAATTATATTTAAAAAATAATATATAAATGTGTCGTTATGTAAAAATGTGGACAACCCTTCAAATGAGTGGATTTGTCAATTTCACCTGTTGCTGACAGGTGTATAAAATTGAGCACACAGTCATGCAATCTCCATAGACAAACATTAGCAGTAGAATGGCCTTACTGAAGAGCCCAGTGACTTTCAACGTGGCATCATCATAGGATTCCACCTTTCCAACAAGTCAGTTAGTCAAATTTCTGCCCTGCTAGAGCTGCCCTGGTCAACTGTAAGTGCTGTTATTGTGAAGTGGAAACGTCTAGGAGCAACAACGGCTCAGCCGCGAAGTAGTAGGCCACACAAGCTCACAGAACCGGACCGCAGAGTGCTGAAGTGCGTAGCGTGTAAAAATCATCTGTCCTTGGTTGCTTGGCTGGAGTGGTGTAAAGCTCGCCGCCATTGGACTCTGGAGCAGTGGAAACGCCTTCTCTGGAGTGATGAATCACACTTCACCATCTGGCAGTCCAACGGACAAATCTGGGTTTGGCGGATGCCAGGAAAACGCTACTCGCACGATGTAGTGCCAACTGTAAAGTGCCAACTGTAAAGCATAGTGCCAACTGTAAAGTTCGGTAGAGGATGAATTATGGTCTGGGGCTGTTTTCATGGTACGGGCTAAGCACCTTAGTTCCAGTGAAGTGGCAATTGAACGCTACAACATACATTCTTGATGATTCTGTGCTTCCGACTTTGTGGCAACAGTTTGAGGAAGGCCCTTTCCTGTTTCAGCATAACAATGCCCCTGTGCACAAAGCGAGGTCCATACAGAAATGGTTTGTCGAAATCAGTCATTGTGGAAGAACTTGACAGGCCTGCACAGAGCCCTGACCTCACCTTAGGGATGAATTGGAACTGCAAGCCAGGCCTAATCGCCCAACATCACTGCCCGACCCCACTAATGCTCTTGTGGCTGAATGGAAGTCCCTGCAGCAATGTTCCAAAATCTAGTGGAAAGACTTCCCAGGGGAGTGGAGGCTGTTATAGCAGCAATGTTCCAACATCTAGTGGAAAGACTTCCCAGATGAGTGGAGGCTGTTATAGCAGCAATGTTCCAACATCTAGGGGAAACACTTCCCAGATGAGTGTTATAGCAGCAAAGGGGGGACAGACTCCATATTAATGCCCATGATTTTGGAATGTTCGACGAGCAGGTGTCCACATATTTTTGGTCATGTGGTATATTTCAGTCATCTGTCATGTATATAAAGGGTAATATTGGGATGCAAACTCAAAATGTAATACATTTCAACTCTATATCTGACATGGTGCAGGTGTCTCCTTCTTTTTAAGCCCACAACCATGTGTGTGAAGGTGTATACTCTTGTTTCAAAGTAGATTTGTTTAAGACTTAACAAGAATCACTCTGTGACCCTGACTGCCCACTGCAGTATAAGGTTATTAATGGAGTATGCTACCACAGACGTTGGCTTTCGCCTAGCCAAGTTCTGCTAGGAGCAAACAGAACCTGGTCTGCAGGTGCCTTAACCCATACGCTGTCTGGTCCAACCTGTACCTGACACTGGGCTGGAAACATATCCTACCCACTCAGAGACTCTGGCAGTACAAACACATCTTCTCCCTGCCTGCCTGTCTGTCTGGGTGTCTGTCTCTTTGGCATCTGACAAAAGCTCTGAGACCTAATTGAATTGCACACTGGGTGGAGGATGGGGGTTGGGTAATTAGCTAGAATAACATAGTAGGGGAGGGGGGCTGTCTGAGCCAAGACTGTACTGTCTGAAAGAGACCCTTCATCGGAGGGGGTGGGGGTGACAGAGAGAGAGAGAGACAGAGAGATAAAGGCCCTATTCAGGGTGGGGGATTTACATATCACTCTGTTGTGATGTCATCAGAGTGAATCACACCCTTGGAGTTACAGGAATCCCCCTGGTCTATAATAGCTTGTTATATACCAGTATGTTTAAAGTACAACACAAGCCATCGAATGTCACACACACACATCTAGCTAAGCACAGTGTTGTGATGTCAACAAAGAACAGGGATGAGGTCATCAAAATGAGACAGGTGTAACTGAGGCTCAGGGTTGTGATGTCATAAGCGTGTGACCTACCCTGGATGCATTGCAGCGAGCCGTCCTCCGCTCTGATGGTGAAGGTCTCCCCTGGATTCACCTGTACCAGGATCACCTGTCGAGACCAGAGAGACAGATCAGACAAAACGATAACAGACTGGTTCAGACACAGCACAATGATAACAGACTGGTTCAGACACAGCACAATGATAACAGACTGGTTCAGACACAGCACAATGATAACAGACTGGTTCAGACACAGCACAATGATAACAGACTGGTTCAGACACAGCACAATGATAACAGACTGGTTCAGACACAGCACAATGATAACAGACTGGTTCAGACACAGCACAATGATAACAGACTGGTTCAGACACAACACAATGATAACAGACTGGTTCAGACACAGCACAATGATAACAGACTGGTTCAGACACAGCACAATGATAACAGACTGGTTCAGACACAGCACAATGATAACAGACTGGTTCAGACACAGCACAATGATAACAGACTGGTTCAGACACAACACAATGATAACAGACTGGTTCAGACACAGCACAATGATAACAGACCGGTTCAGACACAGCACAATGATAACAGACCGGTTCAGACACAGCACAATGATAACTGACCGGTTCAGACACAACACATCGATCACAGACCGGTTCAGACACCACACATCGATCACAGACCGGTTCAGACACCACACAACGATCACAGACCGGTTCAGACACAACACAATGATAACAGACTGGTTCAGAGACCACAGACCGGTTCAGAGACCACACATCGATCACAGACCGGTTCAGACACAACAATCACAGACCAGTTCAGACACCACAATCACAGACCGGTTCAGACACCACACATCGATCACAGACCGGTTCAGACACCACACATCGATCACAGACCGGTTCAGACACCACACATCGATCACAGACCGGTTCAGACACCACACATCGATCACAGACCGGTTCAGACACAACGATCACAGACCGGTTCAGACACAACGATCACAGACCGGTTCAGACACAACGATCACAGACCGGTTCAGACACAACGATCACAGACCGGTTCAGACACAACGATCACAGACCGGTTCAGACACAACGATCACAGACCGACAACGATCACAGACCGGTTCAGACACAACGATCACAGACCGGTTCAGACACAACGATCACAGACCGGTTCAGACACAACGATCACAGACCGGTTCAGACACAACGATCACAGACCGGTTCAGACACAACGATCACAGACCGGTTCAGACACAACGATCACAGACCGGTTCAGACACAACGATCACAGACCGGTTCAGACACAACACAACGATCACAGACCGGTTCAGACACAACACATCGATCACAGACCGGTTCAGACACAACACATCGATCACAGACCGGTTCAGACACAACACATCGATCACAGACCGGTTCAGACACAACACAATGATCACAGACCGGTTCAGACACCACACATCGATCACAGACCGGTTCAGACACAACACATCGATCACAGACCGGTTCAGACACCACACAACGATCACAGACATACATGAGAAGGAAACAAAGACGTTACTCACACTCAGTCAGGACAAACACACACACACACACACACACACACACACACACACACACACACCCCCCAGGCCTCAAACACTCAAGACAACTGCATATATTTGCAGGCTGTTTGAGTGTGAAGCATCTTACCGTCATGATGTCCATGTGGAGGTTGCTGAGACTGTGGCTGTAGACATGGAACACATGTCCTGCCATGGCACATTCATACACACCACACACACACACACACACACACACAAACCCCGCAAACCCACCACGCACACACACAAACCCAGCAAACCCACCACGCACACACACAAACCCCGCAAACGTACCACACACACACACACACACAAACCCACCACACACACACAAATCCCGCAAACCCACACACAAACCCTGCAAACCCACCACACACGCACGCAAACCCCGCAAACCCAACACACACACACCCCGCAAACCCACCACACACAAACCCCGCAAACCCACAAACCCCGCAAGCCCACCACACACACAAACCACGCAAACACACACTACACGTGCTACAGGTGTGTCTTCTTCCCAGCCCGTTCATATCCCCTCCTGTTCAATCCGCGTCTTCCCATAGCGACGTTAAGCTGCTCTCTCCCTTTCCCCTCACATGCAAACGGACACACACACTTCCTGCATTGTCTGCTGCTGCTGTTGCTATGGGAACCACGGCACGTACTAGCGGGCGGCCCAGGTTTACAGAGGAGAGCCCCATCACATAGAGACACGCCCACAAGGTGTATAGTGATACAGCACTACATCCACGAACAAACTGTCTGTCTGTTCATGTGTTATGTCTTCAATTGTTATCCGAGGGCTTTTACCTCTACAGGTAGACAAGACACACACACACACACACACACACACACACACACACACACAGCCCGTCTCGGTGTCTGGGTTTTCTGCAGATAGTCATCTGACCAGCCTGCCTGACAGTCCTCTTTGATCCCTAGTAGGAACCTTCTTTATTGGGTGTTACAATGAAAACGCTCCTTAAGGATTTCCCTCAGGGAAGGGCTTGAGGGGGACACCTCCTTCACACTAGCCGAACTTGTACAATGTGCGTGTGTGTGTGTGTGTGTGTGTTACCAACCTGTTGCGCTGCGTCTCCATTAACCATGTGTTGCATCAGCGGCAGCTCCCCGTTCAGCAGCGGAGGCGGAGCTAAGTCCATCAGCTGGTCGGTCATCATCATGGTGACGTACATTCATGGATACACACACTGGCCTGGCCTACCTTGAGAGAGAGAGAGAGTTCAATTCTACATTACTACATAAATGACAGAGTACACACACTGGCCTGGCCTACCTTTAGAGAGAGAGAGAGAGAGTTCAATTCTACATTACTACATAAATGACAGAGTACACACACTGGCCTGGCCTACCTTTAGAGAGAGAGAGAGAGTTCAATTCTACATTACTACATAAATGACAGAGTACACACACTGGCCTGGCCTACCTTTAGAGAGAGAGAGAGAGTTCAATTCTACATTACTACATAAATGACAGAGTACACACACTGGCCTGGCCTACCTTTAGAGAGAGAGAGAGAGAGTTCAATTCTACATTACTACATAAATGACAGAGTACACACACTGGCCTGGCCTACCTTGAGAGAGAGAGAGAGTTCAATTCTACATTACTACATAAATGACAGAGTACACACACTGGCCTGGCCTACCTTTAGAGAGAGAGAGAGAGTTCAATTCTACATTACTACATAAATGACAGAGTACACACACTGGCCTGGCCTACCTTTAGAGAGAGAGAGAGAGTTCAATTCTACATTACTACATAAATGACAGAGTACACACACTGGCCTGGCCTACCTTTAGAGAGAGAGAGAGAGTTCAATTCTACATTACTACATAAATGACAGAGTACACACACTGGCCTGGCCTACCTTTAGAGAGAGAGAGAGAGTTCAATTCTACATTACTACATAAATGACAGAGTACACACACTGGCCTGGCCTACCTTTAGAGAGAGTGAGAGAGTTCAATTCTACATTACTACATAAATGACATAGAGTAGACATACAGGCTGGTCTGGCCTACCTTTAGAGAGAGAGAGAGAGAGAGAGTTCAATTCTACATTACTACATAAATGACATAGAGTAGACATACAGGCTGGCCTGGCCTACCTTTAGAGAGAGAGAGAGTTCAATTCTACATTACTACATAAATGACATAGAGTAGACATACAGGCTGGCCTGGCCTACCTTTAGAGAGAGAGAGAGAGTTCAATTCTACATTACTACATAAATGACATAGAGTAGACATACACACTGGCCTGGCCTACCTTTAGAGAGAGATAGAGAGTTCAATTCTACATTACTACATAAATGACAGAGTACACATACAGGCTGGCCTGGCCTACCTTTAGAGAGAGAGAGAGAGTTCAATTCTACATTACTACATAAATGACAGAGTACACACACTGGCCTGGCCTACCTTTAGAGAGAGAGAGTTCAATTCTACATTACTACATAAATGACAGAGTACACATACAGGCCTGGCCTACCTTTAGAGAGAGAGAGAGAGTTCAATTCTACATTACTACATAAATGACAGAGTACACACACTGGCCTGGCCTACCTTTAGAGAGAGTGAGAGAGTTCAATTCTACATTACTACATAAATGACATAGAGTAGACATACAGGCTGGTCTGGCCTACCTTTAGAGAGAGAGAGAGAGAGTTCAATTCTACATTACTACATAAATGACAGAGTACACACACTGGCCTGGCCTACCTTTAGAGAGAGTGAGAGAGTTCAATTCTACATTACTACATAAATGACATAGAGTAGACATACAGGCTGGCCTGGCCTACCTTTAGAGAGAGAGAGAGTTCAATTCTACATTACTACATAAATGACATAGAGTAGACATACAGGCTGGCCTGGCCTACCTTTAGAGAGAGAGAGAGAGTTCAATTCTACATTACTACATAAATGACATAGAGTAGACATACAGACTGGCCTGGCCTACCTTTAGAGAGAGATAGAGAGTTCAATTCTACATTACTACATAAATGACAGAGTACACATACAGGCTGGCCTGGCCTACCTTTAGAGAGAGAGAGAGAGTTCAATTCTACATTACTACATAAATGACAGAGTACACACACTGGCCTGGCCTACCTTTAGAGAGAGAGAGTTCAATTCTACATTACTACATAAATGACAGAGTACACATACAGGCTGGTCTGGCCTACAATGTTCAATGAAGTAAACTGTACATCACAGAGTTTAAAACTGTCCCATGAGATCACACACACACAGGACCACTTTAACTCCAGATACTGAGGTCAGCACTACACTACACCCCCCCCCCCCTACACACACACAGGACCACTAACTCCAGATACTGAGGTCAGCACTACACTACACCCCCTACACACACACAGGACCACTTTAACTCCAGATACTGACGTCAGCACAGCACTACACTACACCCCCCCACACACACACACAGAACCACTTTAACTCCAGATACTGAGGTCAGCACTACACTACCCCCCTACACACACACAGAACCACTTTAACTCCAGATACTGACGTCAGCACTACACCCCCCCACACACACACACAGAACCACTAACTCCAGATACTGATGCCAGCACTACACTACAACCCCCCCCCTACACACACACACCTCTCTCTGGAGGCAGGTGAGGTAGGTGTTGTAATTGGGGGCTGCTGAGTGATATCACTACTAAAGAGCTGCTGACTAATGGAGCAATGCTGCTGTTCACACAGACACACACACACAGACAAAGAGACACACACAGTGACACAGACACAGAGACAAACAGACACACTAGGGCTGGCCTAAAAATCCTCTCTCAATGTTTTCAAATTCATGGGCCATTCACGATTAATATAGCTAGATTTTGTTTAATGTTTTCTCTAAATCAGCTTTGTTTTTCAACCACTGTAGTTTTGGCAAGTCGGTTAGGACATCTACTTTGTGCAAGACACAAGTCATTTTTCCAATAATTGTTTACAGACAGATTATTTCACTTAGAATTCACTGTATCACAATTCCAGTGTTCAGAAGTTTACATACACTAAGTTGACTATGCCTTTAAAAAGTGTGGAAAATTCCAGAAAATTATGTCATGGCTTTAGAAACTTCTGATAGGCTAATTGACATCATTTTAGTCAATTGGAGGTGTACCTGTGGATGTATTTCAAGGCCTACCTTCAAACTCAGTGCCTCTTTGCTTGACACCATGGGAACATCAAAAGAAATCAGCCAAGACCTCAGAAAAATAATTGTAGTCTGGTTCATCCTTGAGAGCAATTTCCAAATGCCTGAAGGTACCACGTTCATCTGTACAAACAATAGTACGCAAGTATAAACACCATGGGACCACGCAGCCGTCATACCGCTCAGGAAGGAGACACGTTCTGTCTCTTAGAGATGAACGTACTTTGGTGCGAAAAGTGCAAATCAATCCCAGAACAACAGCAAAGGACCTTGTGAAGATGCTGGAAGAAACAGGTACAAAAGTATCTATATCCACAATAAAATGAGTCCTATATCGACATAACCTGAAAGGCCGCTCAGCAAGGAAGAAGCCACTGCTCCAAAACCACCATCAAAGAGGCAGACTACAGTTTGCACCTGCACATGGGTACAAAGATCATACTTTTTGGAGAAATGTCTTCTGGTCTGATCCTAACTGACCTAAGACACGGATTTCTGCTAGGATTAAATGTCAGGAATTGTGAAAAATAAATGTATTTGGCTAAGGTGTATGTAAACTTCCGACTTCAACTGTATATGCCCTCTGTTCACCATTGTATTGTGGGTTATTGTTCCCATGTCTGTTAGTCTTGTGAGTAGAGGTCGATTATGATTTTTCAATGCCGATACCAATTATTGGAGGACCAAAAAAAGCTGATACCGACTATATATATATATATATATATATATATATATATATATATATATATATATATTTGTAACACTGACAATTACAACAATACTGAATGAACAATGGACACTTACTTTAACTTAATATAATACACAAATAAAATCTATTTAGTCTCAAATAAATAATGAAGCATGGTCAATTTGGTTTAAATAATGCAAAAACATATTGTTGGAGAAGAAAGTAAAAGTGCAATATGTGCCATGTAAAAAAGCTAACGTTTAAATTCCTTGCTCAGAACATATGAAAGCTGGTCGTTCAATATTCCCAGTTAGGTTTAGGTTGTAGTTATTATAGGAACCATAATGCGTCGACTATCTCTCTATACCATTTGTATTTCATATACCTTTGACTATTGGATGTTCTTATATTGCCAGCCTAATCTCAGGAGTTGATCGGCTTGAAGTCATAAACAGCGCAGTGAATCAAGCATTGCTAAGAGCTGCTGGCAAAAGCAGTAAAGTCTGAATGAATGCTTACAAGCCTGCTGCTGTCTACCACTGCTCAGTCAGACTGCTCTATCAAATGTCAAATCCTAGACTTAATTATAATATAATAAACACAGAAATACGAGACTTTCGTCATTAAAATTGTGAAATCTGGAAACGATCATTTCGAAAACAAAACGTTCCAGTGAAATACGGAACCGTTACGTATTTTATCTAACGGGTGGCATCCATAAGTCTAAATATTGCTGTTACGTTGCACAACTTTCAATGTTATGTCATAATTATGTACAATTCTGGCAAATTAGTTCGCAACGAGCCAGGCGGCCCAAACTGTTGCATATACCCTGACTCTGCATGCAATGAACGCAAGAGAAGTGACACAATTTTCCTAGTTAATATTGCCCGCTAACATGAATTTGTTTTAACTAAATATGCAGGTTTAAAAAAATATACTTCTGTGTATTGATTTTCAGAAAGGCATTGATGTACATTGCCATTGAAAGGCATTGATGTACATTGCCATTGAAAGGCATTGATGTTTATGGCATTGATGTACATTGCCACTGAAAGGCATTGATGTACATTCGTGCAACGATTGTGCTTTTTTCGCAAATGCACTTTTGTTAAATCATACCCCATTTGGCGAAGTAGGCTGTGATTCGATGATAAGTTAACAGGCACCACATTGATTATATGCAACGCAGGACAAGCTAGTTAACCTAGTAATGTCATCAATCATGTGTAGTTAACTAGTGATTATAATTGATTTATTGTTTTTATAAGATCAATTTAATGCCAGCTAGCAACTTACCTTGACTCCTTGCTGCACTCGCGTAACAGGTGGTCAGCCTACCACACAGTATCCTCGTGGAATGCAATGTAATCGACCATAATCGGCGTCCAAAAGTGCCGATTACCGATTGTCATGAACTTGAAATCGTCCCTAATCTGCCATGACGATTAATCGGTCGACTTCTACTTGTGAGTACCTGTGCTTAGTAGTTTCGGCTTTCGTGCTACGCGTATCGTTAGTACGGGTCTCGTCCCGCGTATCGTTAGTACGGGTCTCGTCCCGCGTATCGTTAGTACGGGTCTCGTCCCGCGTATCGTTAGTACGGGTCTCGTCCCGCGTATCGTTAGTACGGGTCTCGTCCCGCGTATCGTTAGTACGGGTCTCGCCCCGCGTATCGTTAGTACGGGTCTCGCCCCGCGTATCGTTAGTACGGGTCTCGTCCCGCGTATCGTTAGTACGGGTCTCGGCCCCGCGTATCGTTAGTACGGGTCTCGTCCCGCGTATCGTTAGTACGGGTCTCCCCGCGCGATCGTTAGTACGGGTCTCGTCCCGCGTATCGTTAGTACGGGTCTCGTCCCGCGTATCGTTAGTACGGGTCTCGTCCCGCGTATCGTTAGTACGGGTCTCGTCCCGCGTATCGTTAGTACGGGTCTCGTCCCGCGTATCGTTAGTACGGGTCTCGTCCCGCGTATCGTTAGTACGGGTCTCGTCCCGTGTAATCTTTAGAGGTTTATCCTCGCTCTTCTGTTTGGGTTACATCCCTGTGTATTTTATATACATGTTTGTTTGGGCTTCGTCCCCATGCCTTTTCATGACACGTTGTATTTTGGGTGGAGTAATAAAAAAAACTATGACATATTCCTGCGCCTGTCTCCGATCCTTATACAACGTGACATAGGCTAAGCTTTCCACAACCGTAAGGCCCACTTATAATGTCATTATTTTATCAAAATAGTTGAATCTGCTTTCTTTTTTTATGCAATAATCACTGGCTTTCAAATATGTCTATGGAAATACCCCCCTTCTATTACACATTTTACTACAACCATGCATGATGCATTCACTAATAACGACTAACTTCTTGTAACAGGCATTATAGAAAAGGAACACAGGTCTCACCAACAATCTCTCAAGCACAAGCCCACGTGCTAGTTAGTAGCCAGCTAATCTTTATATTTCAAGTTTAGCCAACTTGGATCTATCTGTTGGCTAACAAGGTAGAACAGTTGAATTGTTATGAACACACCCTTCTGTCCATCTCCAACTCTTTGACCAGCATGCTAGCCTGTCCACTTTGTTCAGATGTTGAAATCAAGTTGCCTACCTTATTTCCAAGAATAAGAACGAGTTGCCAATTCCTTATAAATCGAATAGTCCCCGTGATATGCAACTGTTCAGGGAAGTCAGGAACCAATACACGCAGTCAGTCAGGAAAGCTAAGGCCAGCTTCTTCAGGCAGAAGTTTGCATCCTGTAGCTCCAACTCCAAAAAGTTCTGGGACACTGTGAAGTCCATGGAGAACAAGAGCAACTCCTCCCAGCTGCCCACTGCACTGAGGCTAGGTAACACGGTCTCCACCGATAAATCCATGATTATCGAAAACTTCAATAAGCATTTCTCAACGGCTGGCCATGCCTTCCGCCTGGCTACTCCAACCTCGGCCAACAGCTCCGCCCCCCCGCAGCTCCTCGCCCAAGCCTCTCCAGGTTCTCCTTTACCCAAATCCAGATAGCAGATGTTCTGAAAGAGCTGCAAAACCTGGACCCGTACAAATCAGCTGGGCTTGACAATCTGGACCCTCTATTTCTGAAACTATCCGCCGCCATTGTCGCAACCCCTATTACCAGCCTGTTCAACCTCTCTTTCATATCGTCTGAGATCCCCAAGGATTGGAAAGCTGCCGCAGTCATCCCCCTCTTCAAAGGCGGAGACACCCTGGACCCAAACTGCTATAGACCTATATCCATCCTGCCCTGCCTATCTAAGGTCTTCGAAAGCCAAGTCAACAAACAGGTCACTGACCATCTCGAATCCCACCGTACCTTCTCCGCTGTGCAATCTGGTTTCCGAGCCGGTCACGGGTGCACCTCAGCCACGCTCATGGTACTAAACGATATCATAACCGCCATCGATAAAAGACAGTACTGTGCAGCCGTCTTCATCGACCTTGCCAAGGCTTTCGACTCTGTCAATCACCATATTCTTATCGGCAGACTCAGTAGCCTCGGTTTTTCGGATGACTGCCTTGCCTGGTTCACCAATTACTTTGCAGACAGAGTTCAGTGTGTCAAATCAGAGGGCATGCTGTCCGGTCCTCTGGCAGTCTATGGGGGTGCCACAGGGTTCAATTCTCGGGCCGACTCTTTTCTCTGTATATATCAATGATGTTGCTCTTGCTGTGGGCGATTCCCTGATCCACCTCTACGCAGACGACACCATTCTATATACTTTCGGCCCGTCATTGGACACTGTGCTATCTAACCTCCAAACGAGCTTCAATGCCATACAGCACTCCTTCCGTGGCCTCCAACTGCTCTTAAAAGCTAGTAAAACCAAATGCATGCTTTTCAACCGATCGCTGCCTGCACCCGCATGCCCGACTAGCATCACCACCCTGGATCGTTCCCACCTTGAATATGTGGACATCTATAAGTACCTAGGTGTCTGGCTAGACTGCAAACTCTCCTTCCAGACTCATATCAAACATCTCCAATCGAAAATCAAATCAAGAGTCGGCTTTCTATTCCGCAACACAGCCTCCTTCACTCACGCCGCCAAGCTTACCCTAGTAAAACTGACTATCCTACCGATCCTCGACTTCGGCGATGTCATCTACAAAATGGCTTCCAACACTCTACTCAGCAAACTGGATGCAGTCTATCACAGTGCCATCCGTTTTGTCACTAAAGCACCTTATACCACCCACCACTGCGACTTGTATGCTCTAGTCGGCTGGCCCTCGCTACATATTCGTCGCCAGACCCACTGGCTCCAGGTCATCTACAAGTCCATGCTAGGTTAAGCTCCGCCTTATCTCAGTTCACTGGTCACGATGGCAACACCCATCCGTAGCACGCGCTCCAGCAGGTGTATCTCACTGTTCATCCCTAAAGCCAACACCTCATTTGGCCGCCTTTCGTTCCAGTACTCTGCTGCCTGTGACTGGAACGGACTGCAAAAATCGCTGAAGTTGGAGACTTATCTCCCTCACCAACTTCAAACATCAGCTATCTGAGCAGCTAACCGATCGCTGCAGCTGTACATAGTCTATTGGTAAATAGCCCACCCATTTTCACCTACCTCATTCCCATACTGTTTTTATTTATTTACTTTTCTGCTCTTTTGCACACCAATACATGACCATCTGATCATTTATCACTCCAGTGTTAATCTGCAAAATTGTAATTATTCGCCTACCACCTCATGCCTTTTGCACACATTGTATATAGACTGCCCCTTTTTTTTCTACTGTGTTATTGACTTGTTAATTGTTTACTCCATGTGTAACTCTGTGTTGTCTGTTCACACTGCTATGCTTTATCTTGGCCAGGTCGCAGTTGCAAATGAGAACTTGTTCTCAACTAGCCTACCTGGTTAAATAAAGGTGAAATAAAAAATAAAAAAAATACTGTATAATTGTGTTTAACCTGTTGAGTGTAGGGGGCAGTATTTTGATGTTTGGATGAAAAACGTACCCAAATGAAACTGCCTATTTCTCAGGCCCAGAATCTAGAATATGCATATAATTGTCAGATTAGGATAGAAAACACTCTAAAGTTTCCAAAACTGTCAAAATATTGACTGAGTAGAACAGAACTGATATTGCAGGTGAAAACCTGAAAGGAAGGAAAATCCAACCCGGAAGTGCTGTTTTTCCTGACTCTCTGTTCCATAGCCTGCCTTTGCTCCATTTAAAGGGATATCAACCAGATTCCTTTTCCTATGGCTTCCCCATTGTGTGAACAGTCTTTAGGCATCGTTTCAGGATTTTATTTTTAAAAATGAGCGAGAAAGATCACATCACGTCAGTGGATGGCTGGGTGCCAGAAGCGTTTTGCATGCGCAACAGCTTGGAGCAGACATTTTCTCTCTCCTATTGAAGAAGCTACAGTCCCGGTTGAAATATGATTGATTATAGATTGTAAAAACAACCCGAGGATTGATTATAAAAAAACGTTTGGCATGTTTCTATGAACTTTACGGATACTACTTGGAATTTTTGTCTGCCCGGTCTTGACCGCTCGAGCCTGTGGATTTCTGAACATAACGCACCAACCAAATAGAAGTATTTTGGATATAAAAATAATCTTTATGGAACAAAAGGAACATTTATTGTGTAACTGGGAGTCTCGTGAGTGCAAACATCCGAAGATCAAAGGTAAGCTATTCATTTTATTGCTTTTCTGACTTTCATGACCAATCTACTTGGCTGCTAGCTGTTTGTAATATTTTGTCTACTGATAGAGATGTCCTTACATAAACGCTTGGTATGCTTTCAACGAAAAGCTTTATTGAAATCTGACATGCCAGGTGGATTAACAACAAGCTAAGCTGTGTTTTGCTATATTGTACTTGTGATTTCATGAAAATTTAATATTTTTAGTAATTTAATTTGAATTTGGCGCTCTGCAATTCAGCGGATGTTGACGAAAATGATCCCGGTAACGGGATGGGTGCATCAAGAAGTTAATGCGTATTGCACATTTATAAAACACAGACTAGACAGCTAGTGTTTCTCTTTAGCTAAAACACTGCTAGAGGAACCTGGTACTGAAATGCCGCGCGCGACAAACTGTGCGTACATTTTCCAGAATCAGTGTTCATTGATACTCCCGTTTAGTAGTGTCTGCTCTTCACGCAGTTTGAGGAGTTGAGACATAAAAAGGCTATTGTCCGAAAGTGAACTTCTCCTCTATTACAGTAAAATAATGTCTCGATGCGTTGCCGTGTCCATATGAGCGAGTTGATCTCTCACCTTTGTTGTTGTGAGTGGCAGGGGGAGGGGCTTGGTGTGTGCAAACAGAGAGGAAGAGGCGAAGCGAGAAGTTTCACTCTCGCCAAACTCTGTCCAAAATAAGCACAATTCGTGTCTATGGGCATATATTGGACCTAAGCTTATCGCCTGCCTTCACGAATTTAGAACAAGGACTCCCATTGTCAGGGAGACATGAGCATCTGGTCATTATATACAGATCTCTGGTGTAAATGGGAAGGCCCACACAGCACAGAAGGAGCGAAGGTGACATGCGGACATAAAAACTATTTGGAATATACGCAAAAACATACATTCAAATTAATTGGATATACGGCCCTGCCCTAACACACACACCAGAGGGAGAGCAGGAGGAACAGAGAGAAACAACGGGAGTGAGGAGGCGAGATGGAGACCTGTCTGCAAAAGGAATGTGGGTGAATTGGGCAAAACTGATGACCCTATACTGACGCAGCGTTTCACACACAAACGGAAACCCACACACACACACACACACACACACACACATGGAAACACACACACACACACACACGGAAACGCACACACACACACACACACATGGAAACCCACACGCACACGGACCCCCCCACACACACGGAAACCCACACACGGAAACCCCCACACACACGGAAACCCACACACACACACGGAAACCCACACACACACACGGAAACCCACACACACACACGGAAACCCACACACACACACACGGAAACCCACACACACACGGAAACCCACACACACGGAAACCCACACACACACACACGGAAACCACACACACACACACACAGAAACCCACACACACAGAAACCCACACACACACAGAAACCCACACAGAAACCCACACACACACAGAAACCCACACACACACAGAAACCCACACACACACAGAAACGCCCCCCCCACACACACACACAGAAACCCACACACACACACACACAGAAACCCACACACACAGAAACGCCCCCACACACGGAAACCCACACACACACACACACACACACACACAGAAACCCCCCCACACACACGGAAACCCACACACACACACACACACACAGAAACCCACACACACACGGAAACCCACACACACAGAAACCCACACACACACACACAGAAACCCACACACACAGAAACACACACACACACACACAGAAACGCCCCCACACACCCCCACACACACAGAAACACACACACACGGAAACCCACACACACAGAAACACGGAAACCCCACAACCCACACACACACACGGAAACCCACACACACACACACGGAAACCCACACACACACACGGAAACCCACACACACACACACACACGGAAACCCACACACACGGAAACCCACACACACACGGAAACCCACACACGGAAACCCACACACACACACGGAAACCCACACACACACGGAAACACACACGGAAACACACACACGGAAACCCACACACACACACACGGAAACCCACACACATCATTCATTCCCTAGTGTACTGTATAAGGGACGGTATTGATTTCCAGAGAGGATAAAAGTCTGATTGGAAAATTCCACAGGAATACAATTATCCACTTGTCTGGAGTGTGTGTGTATGTAATGTGTGTGTGTTCTGTTAGACAGAGAGTCCTGTGTAAGAGTGCCTCTCTAATAAAACATTAAACACGAGACACTAAGGTGTCATACACCCACACACTTCCCCACAGATAAAGAGAACATAGTCATTCAGAACCTGACCTCAGCATGCCACAGTCATCACACACACACACACACACACACACACACACACACACACACACACACCAGCTTGTCACTCCTGACCCGAGGCTTCTCACCCACCTAACAGGCTGTCTGACCCACATCAAGTCTCCCTCACGTGACAGAGAGGGAGAGAGAGAACTTTTGTGAGTGTAATGTTTACTGTTGATTTTTTATTGTTTAATTCACTTTTGTTTATTATCTATTTCACTTTCACTTGTTTCCTATGCCATATCTTTCCCCTTGAATTGAATTGAGAGAGAGACTGGAAAGAGAGAGAGAGACTGGAAAGAGAGACACTGGAGAGAGACAGAGAGAGAGACTGGAGAGAGACAGAGAGAGAGACTGGAAAGAGAGAGAGAGAGACTGGAAAGAGAGAGAGAGAGAGAGAGACTGGAAAGAGAGAGAGAGAGAGAGAGAGAGAGAGAGCGACTGGAAAGAGAGAGAGAGAGAGAGAGAGAGCGACTGGAAAGAGAGAGAGAGAGAGAGAGAGAGAGAGACTGGAAAGAGAGAGAGAGAGAGACTGGAAAGAGAGAGAGAGACTGGAAAGAGAGAGAGAGAGATTGGAAAGAGAGAGAGAGAGAGAGAGATTGGAAAGAGAGAGAGAGAGAGAGATTGGAAAGAGAGAGAGAGAGAGAGATTGGAAAAGAGAGAGAGAGAGAGAGATTGGAAAGAGAGAGAGAGAGAGATTGGAAAGAGAGAGAGAGAGAGAGAGAGATTGGAAAAGAGAGAGAGAGAGAGAGATTGGAAAAGAGAGAGAGAGAGAGAGATTGGAAAGAGAGAGAGAGAGAGAGAGATTGGAAAGAGAGAGAGAGAGAGAGAGATTGGAAAGAGAGAGAGAGAGAGAGAGAGATTGGAAAGAGAGAGAGAGAGAGAGAGAGATTGGAAAGAGAGAGAGAGAGAGAGAGAGATTGGAAAGAGAGAGAGAGAGAGAGAGAGATTGGAAAGAGAGAGAGAGAGAGAGAGAGACTGGAAAGAGAGAGAGAGAGAGAGAGAGAGAGAGAGAGAGAGACTGGAAAGAGAGAGAGAGAGAGACTGGAAAGAGAGAGAGAGAGAGACTGGAAAGAGAGAGAGAGAGAGACTGGAAAGAGAGAGAGAGAGAGACTGGAAAGAGAGAGAGAGAGAGACTGGAAAGAGAGAGAGAGAGAGACTGAAAGAGAGAGAGAGAGAGACTGGAAAGAGAGAGAGAGAGAGAGACTGGAAAGAGAGAGAGAGAGAGAGAAAGACTGGAAGAGATAGACTGGAAAGAGAGAGAGAGATAGACTGGAAAGAGAGAGAGAGAGAGATAGACTGGAGAGAGAGAGAGAGAGATAGACTGGAGAGAGAGAGAGAGACTGGAAAGAGAGAGACTGGAAAGAGAGAGAGAGAGAGAGAGAGACTGGAAAGAGAGAGAGAGAGAGAGAGACTGGAAAGAGAGAGACTGGAAAGAGAGAGAGAGAGAGACTGGAAAGAGAGAGAGAGAGAGAGACTGGAAAGAGAGAGAGAGAGAGACTGGAAAGAGAGAGAGAGAGACTGGAAAGAGAGAGAGAGAGACTGGAAAGAGAGAGAGAGGGAGACTGGAAAGAGAGAGAGACTGGAGAGAGAGACTGGAGAGAGAGACTGGAAAGAGAGAGAGAGGGATACTGGAAAGAGAGAGAGAGGGAGACTGGAAAGAGAGAGAGACTGGAGAGAGAGAGAGAGGGAGACTGGAAAGAGAGAGAGAGGGAGACTGGAAAGAGAGAGAGAGAGAGGGAGACTGGAAAGAGAGACAGAGAGAGGGAGACTGGAAAGAGAGAGAGGGAGACTGGAAAGAGAGAGAGAGGGAGACTGGAAAGAGAGAGAGGGAGACTGGAAAGAGAGAGAGGGAGACTGAAAGAGAGAGAGGGAGACTGGAAAGAGAGAGAGGGAGACTGGAAAGAGAGAGAGAGGGAGACTGGAAAGAGAGAGAGAGGGAGACTGGAAAGAGAGAGAGAGGGAGACTGGAAAGAGAGAGAGAGGGAGACTGGAAAGAGAGAGAGAGGGAGACTGGAAAGAGAGAGAGAGGGAGACTGGAAAGAGAGAGAGAGGGAGACTGGAAAGAGAGAGAGAGGGAGACTGGAAAGAGAGAGAGGGAGAGACTGGAAAGAGAGAGAGGGAGACTGGAAAGAGAGAGAGGGAGACTGGAAAGAGAGAGAGGGAGACTAGAGAGAGAGAGGGAGACTGGAGAGAGAGAGAGGGCGACTGGAGAGAGAGAGAGAGAGAGGGAGACTGGAGAGAGAGGGAGACTGGAGAGAGAGAGAGGGAGACTGGAAAGAGAGAGGGAGACTGGAAAGAGAGAGTGACTGGAAAGAGAGAGAGCGACTGGAAAGAGAGACTGGAAAGAGAGACTGGAAAGAGAGAGAGAGACTGGAAAGAGAGAGACTGGAAAGAGAGAGACTGGAAAGAGAGAGACTGGAAAGAGAGAGAGACAGAGAGAGAGACTGGAAAGAGAGAGAGACAGAGAGAGAGACTGGAAAGAGAGAGAGAGAGAGAGAGAGACAGAGAGAGACTGTAAAGAGAGAGACTGTAAAGAGAGAGACTGTAAAGAGAGAGACAGAGAGAAAGAGAGACTGTAAAGAAAGAGAGACTGTAAAGAGAGAGAGAGAGACTGGAGAGAGAGAGAGGAGAGAAGAACAACTGCAGTGCTAGGAAAGAAGGAATGAAGGAAAGAAGGAATGAAGGATTGTAAAAAGGGAGACTCTACATGCACTTATGCATACTGCTAGCTGTTTCCTCCGGCGTGCACGTGGGTGTGCGTGTGTGTGTGTGTTTAAAGTAGAGAGAGGAGCCAAATGCTAGCAGACGGGGTGAGATGACATCACTAGGGCCTGGAGTTTTTCCTAGACCATAACACTAACAACTGAAAAGTTCCTCTCATCCCTCACACCATGTGACCTGCCCAGGGAAAACCTCAGGCATTATCAACGACAACAGAATTAAGCCAACTACAGATCAATAGCTAGAGAAACGCACAATCAATCAATCAATCAAATGTATTTATAAAGCCCTTCTTACATCAGCTGATGTCACAAAGTACCGTATAGAAACCCAGCCTAAAACCCCAAACAGCAAGCAGTGCAGATGTAGAAGCACCCACAAAAGGTATTCAGACCAGGAGAACACACACACACACACACACCTTTGTGAGAGACTGGAGAGAGGTGGGTTGGAGATATGAGGAGGGGGAGGGGAGAGAGAACGGCGTAAGAATGTTAACTTTGAGGAGACTCAGAGACAGAGAGGCTCTTTATAGGTGACGGGACTCTCCCAGGATTCCCTGGCCTGCCAGCTTTCTGCCACATGTGCATTGTGTGTGTGTGTGTGTACTCACTCAAAACAGAGTATGCTGTCTCTATACCTACAAGAAAGAGAGAAAGGCTGTGTGTGTGGGGGTATGTGCATGCGTGTTCTTAGTTGTAGTTATTCTGCCCTGTAATTGCAGTAATGATATGTCATCCACAGAGAGGAACTCAGCACGGGTGGGGTGGAATGCCTCCACACGCGCGCGCGCATGCGCGCACACACACACACACACACACACACACACACACACACACACACACACACACGTCCCTATGTACACTGAGAGCTGAGGCCTTGGGGGTAGGCTTTCTGAGAGAGCCTTGATTTAACACCTGTGGAAGGAAATAGGAGGACACGCGCGCACACACACACACACACACACACACACACACACACACACACACACACACACACACACACATTACAACTGTAAGAATGTTGTATAAACAGACAGTACTACATATAATATTTGTCTAATTGTTTACGGTATGGCGGTATTTGACAGTATTGTTTTTGAATAGTAAGCAGTGAGTGACGTTAGGGTGGCAACACACACATTCTAAGTGATTTCCATGAGTCTTTCTCCATTCTGATTGTTTAATCAAACTTCAACCCAAAACACTTTTCAGCATTTTCATCCATTTCTGATTTCCAGGTCATTTGGGGTCATTTCCACACTGCCATGTAGGGCTGCATGACACGGGCCAGAAATTAGGAGGCAAAGTGGAAAGCAGCACTGTTGTCATCAACATCGTGCTGCATCTGCTACATTGACCATGCAGACTGAAGAGCGAATGGCAAGTGGTCTCACGGTCTCAGTGTTGCCGACTATCTCTCAGTGAGAATCGCTACTGGCTCCTTGATTTGTCGCTAGATGACATTTTTGCCGTTGCCGTGACGATGTCACAGCACCAATTTGCCTTGCTGTGGCTCAGCTGCGTTTCCCGACATAGCGTTTTCACCCCCTCTCCCGCCACACACTCCCTCCTCTTGTGCTTCTCTGCCTTGCTGTGACTTCTGTTGCTCAGACAGCTTTCCACACTCTAGTTTGCGACAGAACTTAGTGGGCAAAGTCGCTAAATGGTATCAAAACCATAGAAACTATCAGTGGCAAAGCTCCCAAAGGCAGCCTGAGAAGTAGCTACATTTGTCTCTTTTAACCCCCCAAAATCACTGGAGGGGTCTGAAAACTCGCTAAATATAGCGACAAAGTCACTAAACTGGCAACACTGCGTGGTTGAGCAACAACTTTTTTATTTAGGCAAGTCAGTTAAGATCAATTTCTTATTTTCAATGACGTCCTAGGAACAGTGGGTTAACTGCCTTGTTCAGGGGCAGAACGACAGATTCTTACCTTGTCGGCACGGGGAATCGATCTTGCAACCTTTCGGTTCCTGGCCCAACACTCTAACCTGCCCCCCCAACTGTGCTCCCTAAGTGACAGGGGATGGGGCTTGGTGAGAGAGGGAGAGAAAGGCTTGGGTAGTGTCCAGATTGTCATACCTTCATGCTGACCTTCTGCCATACCGGGATATTCGTAATACAGTCACTGAACACAGGGGGCGCTATGTTCAACCCCCACTGAGCCTTTGTAATCCGAAGGTTAGCAATGCTAACAAGCAGTACAGACATCCCAGCTCATAAAGTTGTTCTAGTCATTAAAAAAATGCTGCTCACACTTTGCTGTAACAACAAAACAAATACTAGACAGCAAGTCTCTTCATCCAGCAGGGGATTCTCTGCTGTTACCAAACAAAGCTTGATTTTAGCAGAAGCTAACCACTTAGCTAGCTAATAAATTAGCAAACCAAACGCACAGCTGCAGAGCATTTAGCACATTTTAGACAGTTAACTTAACAGTTAGAAGATGTCTACCGTACATTTAGTTGTGAATTCCATACAGTCACTAGATCACCTGGCGCGCGCTGTACAACAGTGAGCGACTCACAAGGCTCTGGTCTCTGGTGGTTGTGTGCTTGTAAACAAACACCACGTGACTGGGGACGACCGGTAAGCTTCATTATGGAAAATGATGTGACAGGTGAAATGAAGAACTCCATGTTCTTTATCTCCTAACATATTGCACAAGTTGACTGCACGTATTTACTTAAAAAGTAGCTACAAATATTCAAAGTTATTTTTTAAAAAAAAGACGTCAAACTTTTAACAGTATTGAAAAACCATCCCGTGGCTTTTTCCAAATACCCCGGTATACATTATACTGTATATACGGTATACCGCCCATGCCTAAGGAGATAAACGACTCAAGTAGCAGAGTAAACTATAGAAACAGACAGGACACACGGTGCACATGTAACAAACCAAACATTGAAATAGCGTTGCAGAGGGGAAAGTAAAAACCCAAACCGGTCTGGACATCAATACCAGTATACAGTCAAATACGGGATTCCACCCAGCCCAAGACCAGACAGACTGTTACATGTTACTAGGTTGACAGAACCCAGGTACATCTCCATAGAAGGCAGGAACCTAGGAAGAAACATAGAGAGGAACTAGGCTCTCTCGCCTTTCTCCTACTCCCTGTGAATACCAGTCATTCTGTAGATGATTCAGTAGACGGGATGTGTGTGTGTGTGTGTGTGTGTGTGTGTGTGGTTCAGAGGGCGCTGACTTCAGACGTGTCAGTACCTGGCCCAGGAAATGACAGGATCAGCACTTCTCTCTCTCCTTTTCTTTCTATCATCTCTCCTATTTCCTTCACTCCTTTTTCCATCTCTCCTATTTCCTTCACTCCTTTTTCCATCTCTCCTATTTCATTCTCTGCTATTTCCTTCACTCCTCTTTCCTTCTGTCCTATTTCCTCTCACTGTCTCTCAGACATCTCTCTCTCTCTCTTGTTAATCTCTCTGGGTTCTCTCTCTCCTTCAATCTCCACTCCCCTCTCTACTTTGACTCCTCTGAAACAAACAAAGAAAAGAAGAAAGAGACAACTTTGACACTAGGCGTTTGATTGGCTGAAATAGGCCTCTGCTCTCTGATAGGCTGCGACAGAGTTAGAACGAGGTAGAACGAAGAGGAAGAGAAGTGAAACAGCAGTGTATTCCCATGGCCAGACTGAGTTATATAACACACACACACAACGCCTGGACTAAGATAACACTCACACTGCCAGACAAGGACAACTCCCACACACACACACACACACACACACACACACACACACACACAAGCATAAACAAGCAGCAGTGTTAGCATTATATTATCAGTCTATAGGCTGAGCAGATGTGTCTTCCAAAGAGCACTCCCTCCCACCTCCTCTTGCAGCTGGCTGGCTGGCTCTGTGTGCGTGTGTGTGTGTGTGTGTGTGTGTGTGTGTGTGTGTGTCTGTGTCTGTGTGCGTGCGCGAGTGTGTGCGGGGCTGGGCTGTCAGGACCTCTGCTGTGGGTTTACTGCCTCCTGGCCCCCTGCCCAGCCACACACAGCTACTGCCACGTAGCTGCTAACGCTAAGGCCAGCCCAGGGAGAGAGAGAGAGAGACAATTTACAGCTACAGCGCCACTCCATTCCTACATCAAAACATACAAAAGAACCACAAACTACTATCACACTGTCGTACGAACTAACTAGGTATGACCAGGCCCCCAGTGTCCGGTCTGGAGCGGGAAGTCACGAGCTCTTCTGGACGGCTACCACGTAGCAACCTAGCAGTGCCAAAAGTGCCGGTCTGCCCTAGAAAGCCTAGGTAAATTACGATCGCCAGGACAGCCAAACTCTTTTTTACCCCGACGCCTGCTTTGGCCCCTAAAATATGTTTATTATGACCAAGTTCAATCCCCACTGTGAATTATTTTAAAGTTCACTACCAATGGAGATACAGTTGAAGTCAGAAGTTTACATACACTTAGTTTGGAGTCATTAAAGCTAATTTTTCAGCCACTCCACAAATTTCTTGTTAACAAACTTTAGTTCTGGCTAGTCGGTTAGGACATCTACTTTGCACATGACACAAGTCATTTTTCCAACAATTGTTTACAGACAGATTATTTCACTGTATCACAATTCCAGTGGGTCAGAAGTTTACATACGCCAAGTGACTGTGCCTTTAAACAGCTTGGAAAATTCCAGAAAATGATGTCATGGCTTTAGAAGCTTCTGTTAGGCTAATTGACATCATTTGAGTCAATTGGAGGTGTACCTGTGGATGTATTTTAAGCCTAACTTCAAACTCAGTGCCTCTTTGCTTGACATCATGGGAAAATCAGCCAAGACCTCAGAAAAAAAAATGTAGACCTCCACAAGTCTGGTTCATCCATGGGAGCAATTTCCAAACGGCTGAAGGTACCACGTTCATCTGTGAAAAACAATAGTATGCAAGTATAAACACCATGGGACCACACAGCCGTCATACCGCTCAGGAAGGAGACACGTTCTGTCTCTTAGAGATGAACGTACTTTGGTGCGAAAAGTGCAAATCAATCCCAGAAAAGGACCGTGTGAAGATGCTGGAGGAAACATGTACAAAGTATATATATCCACAGTAAAACGAGTCCTATAATCGACATAACCTGAAAGGCCGCACAGCAAGGAAGAAGCCACTGCTACAAAATGCCATAAGAAGCCAGACTATGGTTTGCAGCTGCACATGGGGACCAAGACCGTACTTTTTGGAGAAATGTCCTCTGGTCTGATGAAACAAAAATAGAACTGTTTGGCCATAATGACCATCGTTATGTTTGGAGGAAAAAGGGGGAGGCTTGCAAGCCTAAGAACACAAATTATGTGACTATATTGAAGCAGCATCTCAAGACATCAGTCAGGAAGCTCTGTCAGGAGGAATGGACCACAATTCACCCAACTTATTGTAAGAAGCATGCGGAAGGCTACCCGAAACGTTTGAACCAAGTTGAAGAATTTAAAGGCAAAGCTACCAAATACTAATTGAATGTATGTAAACTTATGACCCACTGGGAATGTGATGAAAGAAATAAAAGCTGAAAAAAAAAATCACTCTCCACTATTATTCTGAAATGTCACATTCTTAAAATAATGTGGTGATCCTAACTGACCGAAGACAGGGAATTTTTACTAGGATTACATTTCAGGAATTGTGAAAAACTGAGTTAATGTATTTGGCTAAGGTGTACGTAAACTTCCAACTTCAACTGTATATGGGTTTGACCAATCAGATCTCTCTTTCCCACAAATGCCTTCTGTTGATGTTTGCAGTCACACACCCTTGCCTTTTCATCCCCGTCCTCATCTTATCTTCCTCCTCCTCTAGCTCTTCATTCCTCTCCCAATCCCACAGCTCCAGAGCCAGAGCCATATGTAGCCCAAATTGAGGCATTGATCCTGGGGAGAGCTCTATGTGAGCCCCCCATACACCCTGGATCTCAGGAGCTCAGACCTACCCTTACTGAGACCAGGGGTGAATATAAAACACACACAGGCCACAGGCTCATGTACACTCCATCATATGGAAATTCACCAAGTCCAAGTGCACATACACAACACAGCACCACAACACAGCAGACGGAACCTCAACATGATTTATTGACTGTTATTTGTAATGATGTGGGGTCAATGATCATAAGGGGTCTGACAAACAGTTAGGGTCAGGGGTTAAGGGTTGAGGTTAGAGGTCAAGGTTAGCATGATGTCTAAGCTAGCTTGCTTTGCCAAGCCCCTCCCTCTTCGATGGCAAACAGGAAACAAAAAAATGGCTGTTCACATCTCCCACCCTCCCTCCTTCCCTCCCCCCTTCCATCCTTGCATCCCGCCCTCCTCCTTACCCTCCCTCTTCCCCACTCACCTCCAAAACATGATTCTCTCTTTTCTGACTTCTCTTCCCCTCTCTCCCTTTTCCTTTCCTCCCCCTTTCTTATCATCAGGGAGTGAAAGAGGAAGGGACAGAGAGTGAAAAGAAGAGGGAGAGAAGGAGAGGGAGAGAGCAGGGGGAAGGGGGCTGGGTTGAATTTGTTCCTGCTAAATCATCCCACATGGTTGAGCGTGCTTAGTTTAAGCAAACACTGCTACTTCCTCCTCATCAGAAGCAACACACACACACAGACATGCAGACACAGACATGCAGACACAGACACCTTGACCTATGCAATGGCAGCTCAAGCCCTCAAATACAGACACACAAACCCCAGCCCCCACCAACACAACACACACATACTCAGCCCCTATCCTGGCATAGACATACACTGTACTCCACCACAGCTTCGCTCTACACTCTGAGGGTTAAAGGGGAAGTTCACCCAAAAACACCTCTGGGCCCTTTATAACACTTGCCTGGCCATTTTTCATCAACCCAGGACGTTTTTAGGTCCACGTATTTAGATTTCTGTATTTTTACATAAAAATGCTACATTTCCCAAAATCACCTAAAATGCATAAAAACAATGTGTATTTATCGTTCCATAAGCAGCGATTGATGACTCGACACTGATTTTCCAGATAAAAGTATCTTTGATGTAACAGGTCTAACACAGCAACGACCTACTTGGTGCTGGCGCAAGGTTTTCTATATCGTCTGTCATCTGGTTGATACTCTCCTTCCTGGTTGTAAAGATGGATAATTACAGGAGGCAGGACCAAGGAGCGTCTCACTATTGGTCCTCGAGAAAGGAAGTCAGGACAACAGCTGCTAAACAAAGAGATGTTAGCTAGTAGTAGTGGCAGAGATGTTTCTAACTAACCCGTTGTTCTATCGGAGGTAGTAGTATTGGCACAGATGAACGTGGAAACCTATCTGGCCTAAATGAGGTGCAATAATGCCCCTGTCAGATCAGACAGATCACTCATTTCCTGCCTGAGTATGGTGTTGATACAGCACCTGAAGTCATTCACCAGATGTGGTTGTTAGTGTGCAGTGATCATTTTGTGGGACAAAGCTCCAGCCATTCAAGATAAGTTAGCCACCTAACTAGCTAGCTAGCATCCTAACACCTGTTGCTAACGTTAGTCACTACAGGTCATTTAGGACCCTATTTGTTTGTAATTCGTAAGTTTTTTGTTTGGTACTCTAATGGTAGGTAATGTCATCCTGTCCTACTGACAGTTTGGTTTTTATCTGGCTTTGTGATGCAATTCCCTTTTCCATAACGTTACTTACACAATACTGATAACAATTCCCTTTTCCATTATGTTACTTACACAATACTGATAACAATTCCCTTTTCCATTATGTTACTTACACAATACTGATAACAATTTCCTTTTCCATTATGTTACTTACACAATACTGATAACAATTTCCTTTTCCATTATGTTACTTATACAATACTGATAACAATTCCCTTTTCCATTATGTTACTTATACAATACTGATAACAATTCCCTTTTCCATTATGTTACTTACACAATACTGATAACAATTCCCTTTTCCATTATGTTACTTACACAATACTGATAACAATTCCCTTTTCCATTATGTTACTTACACAATACTGATAACAATTCCCTTTTCCATTATGTTACTTACACAATACTGATAACAATTCCCTTTTCCATTATGTTACTTACACAATACTGATAACAATTCCGTTACTCCACACTAGGTAGACGGTAGACCGTACCGTTACTCCACACTAAGTAGACGGTAGACCGTACCGTTACTCCACACTAAATAGACAGTAGATGGTATCGTTACTCCACGCCAGGTAGACAGTACCGTTACTCCACACTAGGTAGACAGTAGATGGTACCGTTACTCCACACACTAGGTATATAGTAGATGGTACCGTTACTCCACACCAGGTATACAGTAGATGGTACCGTTACTCCACACACTAGGTATATAGTAGATGGTACCGTTACTCCACATCACTAGGTAGACAGTAGATGGTACCGTTACTCCACACTAGGTAGACAGTAGATGGTACCGTTACTCCACACTAGGCAGACAGTAGATGGTACCGTTACTCCACACCAGGTAGACAGTAGATGGTACCGTTACTCCACACCAGGTAGACAGTAGATGGTACCGTTACTCCACACCAGGTAGACAGTAGATGGTACCGTTACTCCACACCAGGTAGACAGTAGATGGTACCGTTACTCCACACCAGGTAGACAGTAGATGGTACCGTTACTCCACACCAGGTAGACAGTAGATGGTACCGTTACTCCACACCAGGTATACAGTAGATGGTACCGTTACTCCACACCAGGTAGACAGTAGATGGTACCGTTACTCCACACCAGGTATACAGTAGATGGTACCGTTACTCCACACCAGGTATACAGTAGATGGTACCGTTACTCCACACCAGGTATACAGTAGATGGTACCGTTACTCCACACTAGGTATACAGTAGATGGTACCGTTACTCCACACCAGGTATACAGTAGATGGTACCGTTACTCCACACCAGGTATACAGTAGATGGTACCGTTACTCCACACCAGGTATACAGTAGATGGTACCGTTACTCCACACTAGGTATATAGGAGATGGTACCGTTACTCCACACACTAGGTATATAGTAGATGGTACCGTTACTCCACATCACTAGGTATATAGTAGATGGTACCGTTACTCCACATCACTAGGTAGACAGTAGATGGTACCGTTACTCCACATCACTAGGTAGACAGTAGATGGTACCGTTACTCCACACACTAGGTAGACAGTAGACTACCGTTACTCCACACACTAGGTAGACAGTAGATGGTACCGTTACTCCACACACTAGGTAGACAGTAGATGGTACCGTTACTCCACACTAGGTAGACAGTAGATTGTACCGTTACTCCACACACTAGGTAGACAGTAGACTGTACCGTTACTCCACACTAGGTAGACAGTAGATGGTACCGTTACTCCACACCACTAGGTAGACAGTAGACTGTACCGTTACTCCACACTAGGTAGACAGTAGATGGTACCGTTACTCCACACTAGGTAGACAGTAGATGGTACCGTTACTCCACACCAGGTAGACAGTAGATGGTACCGTTACTCCACACCAGGTAGACAGTAGATGGTACCGTTACTCCACACCAGGTATACAGTAGATGGTACCGTTACTCCACACCAGGTATACAGTAGATGGTACCGTTACTCCACACCAGGTATACAGTAGATGGTACCGTTACTCCACACCAGGTATACAGTAGATGGTACCGTTACTCCACACTAGGTATATAGTAGATGGTACCGTTACTCCACACACTAGGTATATAGTAGATGGTACCGTTACTCCACATCACTAGGTATATAGTAGATGGTACCGTTACTCCACATCACTAGGTAGACAGTAGATGGTACCGTTACTCCACATCACTAGGTAGACAGTAGATGGTACCGTTACTCCACACTAGGTAGACAGTAGATTGTACCGTTACTCCACACACTAGGTAGACAGTAGACTGTACCGTTACTCCACACTAGGTAGACAGTAAACTGTAATTGCCATTTGATGGTATTCCGTCCACTCCTCCACACCACCAGCCCTCCCACACAGCAGAGCACCGGCCACAGACGACTCAGGCAATATCCAGGTTAACCCTTTCTGCTCCAGGTGCCCTCTGCTCCAACCTTCTGAATGTGTGTGGGTGGCTGCTGGAGCTTCTCAGTGCTTGGCTGATGTCAGGCCGTGTGAGAGGTGGCTAACACTCATGCCATCTGCAGGGTACCAGACACCTCTAAATAAAAGCATCTGTTTGTATTTGTTTCCCGCAGGTGTTCAGTCTGAACGCCCATGTGAACACACAAATGAAGCTCTGAAGCAAAACCATTTCCCTAGAAGCTACCGCCAGGGCTTCTGCAGCCAAGCAGAGTACTTTGTGGAGCAGCCAGACATCCAGCAAGATGCACTACAGTCTAGTGAGAGAGGGACTGGGGAGAGGGGCTGGCTTTTGTGGATGTGGCAGAGACAAGCCGAGTTGGATAGAATTTTTATTTATTTATTTTACCTTTATTTAACTAGGCAAGTCAGTTAAGAACAAATTCTTATTTTCAATGACGGCCTAGGAACAGTGGGTTACCTGCCTGTTCAGGGGCAGAACGACAGCTCGGGGATTTGAACTTGCAACCTTCCGGTTACTAGTCCAATGCTCTAACCACTAGGCTCTAACCCTGCCACCCCGATGATTGAAGAATATAAACAGCAGAAAGAACATTGCTTTTCAGAAGTTTTATAATGACCATGGTGTCTGTTGACCTCGTTTGTAGAAGGCTTCCACATCCAAGACATGTTGTCGGCAGTCAGTCACCAGGTACAGTTGTCCCAGGGTCCAGGCTTTGGGAGGCCAGGCCAGTCAATATATCTCTGTTGCACACAAGTGGCTTAACAATATTGGTATGTGTTGATCGAGAACAGCCTGCATGAGTCGATTGTGGAGATGGAAACAGGACTTCTTCCACCTGTTACTGTCGCTACACCACTATCCATGGTAGCTTGCTTACGAACAGAGCATAACTAATGTAACTAATGGGGTGGCAGGTAGCCTAGTGGTTAGAGTGTTGGACTAGTAACCAAAAGGTTGCAAGATTGAATCCCTGAGCTGACAAGGTAAAAATCTGTCGTTCTGCCCCTGAACAAGGCAGTTAACCCACTGTTCCTAGGCCGTCATTGAAAATAAGAATTTGTTCTTAACTGACTTGCCAAGTTAAATAAAGGGATTTTTTTTTTTGTTATAATGCTGAGTGACAGTAATTGTTGTGTTTTATAAACTGGGTGGTTCGAGCCCTGAATGCTGATTGGCTGAAAGCCGTTGTATATCAGACCGTATATCACAGGTACGACAAAACATTTATTTTTACTTCTCTAATTATGTTAGTAACCAGTTTATAATAGCAATAAGGCACCTCATGGGTTTGTGGTATATGGCCAATATACCACGGCTAAGGACTGTATCCAGGCACTCCACGTTGCATCGTGCTTAGGAACAGCCCTTAGCCGTAGTATATTGGCCATATACCACAACCCCACGTTCCTTATTGCTTAATTATATGTTTTACAATGTCTTTATAGTTTATTATGCGTTTAAAGTCTTTATTTAAAAAACTTGGAATACAATGTTATTTCTTTAAAACATTTATTTGTATCCTATGTCGTGAGCCTCCTCTAAATCCAACATAGCTTGGGGTCAGCGTTAGGGACAGGGTTGGGGTCAGGGTATTTAGATCGAATTGCCGCGACCACACAGGCTGGGAGTCCCCGGCGTTGGCCTCGACCGAGACGTTCTCCCCTCAGCATCCACTCCAAAGTGATCCCGTAGGAAACCAGTCTGCATTGTCAAAACTAAAATAACTCTAACACAATGTTATATACAACAATCAAAAGAACAAATCGGTCTAGGCCTTTACAACAACGGGCTCAGGGATCATTGGGCCTGTTTATTTCAAAGCCGTACTGATGATGGCACAAAATGATTGACCGCTCTCTTGCCTTAGAGACTTGAAGACTGTATGGCCAAGTCATTGTTGAAAAGGTGAGGCTGTTTGTCTTCCTCTTTAGTATGTGGGTTTACAGGCTAATCAAGATATTAGTGGTGTAAAAGCTAGACTGGCAATTGCAGCATTTTTTTTTTTAAATCTGTGGTGGAAAAATTGTCATACCTGAGTAAGAGTAAAGATGTCTTAATAGAAAATGACTCAAGTAAAAGTCACCCAGTAAAATACTACTTGAGTAAAAGTCTAAAAGTATTTGGTTTTATTTACTTTTAAGTATCAAAAGTAAATGTAATTGCTAAAATATACTTAGGTATCAAAAGTAAAAATAGAAATAATTTCAAATCCCTTATATTAAGCAACCCAGATGGCACCATTTTCATGCACACCTCTCAGACATCATTTACAGAAAACGCATGTGTGTTTAGTGAGTCCGCCAGATCAGAGGCTGTAGGGATGACCAGGGACGTTCTCTTGATAAGTGCGTGAATTGGACCATTTTCCTGTCCAGCTAAGCATTTAAAATGTAACGAGTACTTTTGGGTGTCAGGGAAAATGTATGGAGTAGAAAGTACATTATTTTCTTTAGGAATGTAGTGAAGTAAAAGTAAAAGTTGTCCAAAATATAAATAGTAAAGTTCAAATACCCCTTAAGTATAAACTACTTAAGTAGTACTTCAAAGTATTTTTTACTTAAGTACTATACACCACTGCATTTTGTTCACTAACACTATTGACTTCTTACAGTGTTTGGTAATATACAATATTGATCATTTAGTCCATATTGTGAAGTACACATCCCATACATTCTATTCACGTGGCACATCCACTCGTTTTAGACACAGTGGACCAAGTTGATCTAACTTCAAGGGGAGACTACAGCAGCCAGTTACAGTTACATTATAGAGTGTAGGCAGGTTACTAGAAAATACAGTTGGGTATCATTAGCTGGCTATTCATTTGCATCTTAGAGAGGAATCATAAAACATATCCCAATTTCCAAAACACTTTCAGAGAGCTTCCTATTTGGGCTGTCAGGTGTGGCAAGTGCTTCCAGTTGATCCAGGGCATTCTGAAAAACGTCTCCAGAACCCCAGGGTTGATGTTTACACACACACACACACACACACAGGTCCTGTACTTCTGCATCTTCGGTCAGATGCTCGACCTCCTCCATGATGTCAATCAGACAATTCTACGGGGTAGAATTAGCTTCTAAACTACATCCAAATACTCAAGCGATGGACCTACAAACTGTCTGGGGGTGACAAATGGTCAGGCAGGCATGATAAAGGACCCGGAAGTGTTTCTGGGTGAACTTCCCCTTTAAGGCCTTAAAGCACAAACTGGATGATTTTAGCCATCTTCAGCGGCGGCTTTGGCGTCCCGGCAGAATGTGGACGTTGTGGGCTAATTCTCTGGTCGCAAACGACGGTCGGAAGTCTCGGCTCGTTCAGTGAGACAGGGTTCCACGTCTGCCGATGAAGCACCGCTGCGTGCGGTCCTAGGCTCCGTCAGAAACGTTGAGCCTTAGTGTGGCTGGTGTTACGAGCCGATCCCGGTGACCAACCAATAGGAACATGGCCGGCATTAAGTGTGCACACGACAATATGATTCTTGTGTATAGTCAGATGAATATAATCGTTTGATTGAAACGTTAACATGCTTTTCAAGAAGAACAATTTCCTTAATAATCTTGTTTAGACTACATGTCATCTGACCTAACGGGATTTTGATAAATTCACAAAATAAACCTTGTACCACAGCAGCCATGTTATTTTTGGGAAGTTGGGACATATAAAGTCTATATGTGAAAATGATTTCTGGACGTATACCGTACGTTTTTTCCCAACACGCGAGGATCAAATACGCCGCTATATAGCTGACTTAGCCTCGCAAACAACAGAATGTGACAACAGAACTGAAGCAAATTGTACAATCTAACCAGGCTGACATCGCACAGTGTGACATTTAGTCATCGTAAAAGACTGAAACCTGAATCAGGGAGGGAGGGAGGGAGAGAGAGAGCAAGAGTGAGAGAGAGAGCAAGAGTGAGAGAGTGAGGAAGGGAGGGAGGGAGTGAGGAAGGAAGGGAGAGAGAGCGAGAGGTAGGGAGGGAGAGAGCGAGACAGAGATCACAGTGGAAAAGTATGCACATTCCTCTCAGGATACACATTCCACTGTGTGTTGGAATATATCCTCAGAATGCCTGCTCTCCCTTAGTGTGGGTGTGTGAGTGGGCATGTATGTGAGACAAAGGAAGGGCCGAGAGTTAATCCGTTAGAATAATATGGAATTAGTCCCAAAGAGTGGAGAGGACATGGCAGTGAAGTGGGAATGGAACTGGCACGCTACACACCTATGTATGGGCTACACATACAAATCCTGAGGCCTGATTGAGGAGGAGGAATTTGACCTTGCGACCCCAGGCTGGGGGAGGTGTGTGTGGGTGTGTGATGATTTGTGGGGGGTCTTGCTTGGGGGCAAGGAGGGGCGGAGAAAAGGGGGAAGAGAGAGGAGAGGTAGAAATGACAGAGGTATGTAAGTAGAGGAGGGGGGGTGTGGCCTGGTTGATGCTAATGTTTTTACAACCATGTATTGAGTTATTGCAACAATTTAGCAACAATTTCTATTTCCTTTTGAAGAAGATTTAGCAGGATACTGACACACACATACACTTCCGTGAAACACACACCTGCATAAAACATCCATTAAGAGCAGATGGAACTTTCCATAGCCATGCTAACACGCCTAGCATGCTAATGCAGGCACGAAAATGTGAGTTATGTCACAGATGTGTGTGTGTGTGTGTACTAAAGTAGGCATGCTCACTCACTAAGACCAACGAGACAAACACACGTTTACCTTCCGCTGTTGGCGGCTAGGCTAGGAGAAGATAATGTTGCTTGCCATGAGTGACATATTAATAACGGAGCTACGCTAGGGAAAGCTAACACTGTCAGCAATGAAAATCACTACAATAATGCAGGAGGATGTTAGCTGCAATGCTAGAAGAGGCTAACACTGCTAGCTAGTCCGAACGTCTACAGTGCCACCCATAGGATACGGTAGAGTTCTCTGAGAGAGACATAGAGCCCTGCATCCCCAAGGTGGGCACAGGGGACAAGAGAAAGAGGGAGGAAAGAGGGAGGAAAGGAGAGGGGGAGAGAGAGAGGGTTGGAAATGGGGGGGGTTGAAAGACTTCTTTTATCTCTGTCTAAATCAACTGTCAACAATGCAGGAAATCACCAAGAGGAGAAAGGGGGAGAATGGGAGGGGAAATAGGAGAGAGGTGGGGAGGTGAAAAGAGAGAGGGAGAAAGAGAGAGGGTAAATATTACAGGTCTGTGCCAAGTAAACATAAGGCGCTGGGATCCTTCAACAACGATCCAGCCTTCAGAGAGAGAGAGAGAGTGTGTGTGTCTGTGTGTGTGTAATGAAGGAAGATAAAGAGAAGGCCTCCGTCTGTGAATCAGATGAAACCTTTCTGTGACTGCTCTGTTGCTCGGTCAAGGGGGACAAAATAGGGAGGAGAACCACTCAGCACAGTGGCAGCCAGTGGAGATAAACTTTTCACGAATACACACACAAGGCTGGGACATCATTGGCTATCAGCTTGGTCTGGGGTTCTGAGAATGTCAAGACAATTATCCGTCAACACAGACACTGAACCTAACACACTCTCTCTGAACACACACTCCTGACACAAAGTCGTCTGGGCGGTATACCGTAGTTTACTATACCGATATTGATGCACGGACCGGTTTGGGTTTTTACTTTACCTTCTATGACGGTATTTGAATGTTGGGTTTGTTAAATGTGATATGCCGTGTGTAACGTCCATTTCTATAGTTTACTCCTCTACTTGAGTCATCTCTCTCTCTCTCTCTCTCCACACCGCTTTCCACACAGACCTAGTCCCACCCCGTCACTCAAGGACCGCATTTGTTGTTGCTTGACCACGAGACACTTGCGTTCGGTCTGCATGGTCAATGCAGCACATGCAACAATGTTGATTGACAACGATGTGGTTTCAACTTTGCTCTTATTAATATAAATCCACAAGTGTTCTATAATTACAATATTAGTTTGTGTTTCTTACATCTGCAAACAGCTAGTTAGTATTTTCTTAGCAAGTTAAGCTACATCGTGTTAGCCACGAATGCTAATCTCTAGTTAGCTGGCTAACAAGCTAATAAAAGTACTGAGTTCACCAGTGTTAAAATCTAATCGCAATTGCAACATTTGGTTAAAAATAAGGCCTAGTATTTTTGCCCATATTGTGGCAGTGTGGAAATGATCTCAAATGAGTGCAGGAAATGCAGAAATTGATGGAAATGCAGGATATTTTAGGTTGAAGTTTAATTAAACAGTATAAAACAATCCGAATGGAGAAAGACCCATTGAAATCATTTAGAGGGTCCTAGGGTCACGCACTACTCATAAACCAAATGTAGAATTTTTATTCATCAAAAACATCAAATACCGTCAAATACTGTCATACAGTCAAAATTTTGAAAAATACAATGACATGATATTTTGGCCATATCGCCTAGCACTACTTAGGTAAGTAAACCTTTAAAATGCCACTTTAACCAAAAGGTACATTTATTTAACTTAAATAAATGAAAGTCATATTTCATCAGCTGGTTACTCCCTGGTGGTTATCGTGTGTGTAAAATTAATTTAAGATTTGGAGAAAAATGTGTCATTCTTCCACTGAATAAATACTTCCAATTTCAGACTTTGCCACTGTTCAGCCTGTTTCAGGAAGTACCCATATGTTGCATCTCTAGGTTCCAGACCTTTCTGAGGACCTCTCTCTCCTGTCCATTCCAGATGCTAACCACATGACCTCAGTGGAAAAGAATGCTTCTCCCAGCGTGACCAATGAGAAGTCTCAGCCACAGGAAGCAGGAAGCTGCTGCCAGCTGACCAGACCAGACCGCCCACACGGTCCTATGGTGGCCTGCAAAGCTCAGACAGAGACAGGCCTAAAGACTGTACACACACACCTGTAGCCAGTTTAGGAACAAAAAACCCTACCCAGCCATGCTAGCGCCAAAACACCTCCAGGACAGTCACCTTCTAGTTATGATGGCAATAGGAAAGGTACAGTTTTGTTATTGTTACTGATGTTATTCTAATGTGGAATCCTATAATGTTACTGTTGTTATTGTTATGTTATTGTAATGTTCCTTATAACCAACACCTCATGGGAGGATAGACTGCTGCTGAAATCTGCACACACACATACACACACACACACACACTGATAGAGCAGTTGATACAACACCTGACAACCATATGCCAATACCTCAACACAAACATGAAATTATTAAATCATTATAATTATATAGCTGACAAAGGCAGGCTACATATTAGGATATTATGGGTCACAAACACAGGAGCTCTTCCAAAGATGTAAAACTCCTCAGAACTTAATCTAGAAGTGTAGAAGTCAGATTCACTGCAAATCACAGAGACTGATTTTTCCCGAGAAAGAGTCTGAGACGTCCCTAATCCAGGATAAAAGCACACTCACAGCACACAGAAGGCCACATCAGCCTTACAGCAAAGGAATGTCATCTGACGTCATCTATTTGGGATCGGATTTCTCATATTTTCTGTGCGTGTTTGTTACTCATGCTATTTTTCTTCAATTTACCCTCTGGATCCAGCGTTCACAACTCGACGAAATAGCATTATTATCAGAACGATTTAACAACGTTATACCGGCTATGTAACGGTGACACAACACCCCAGGGATAATGACAAGCATATCCCATAATAGCCTAAAATGAAGTTAGCTTGTAGCCAACTTAAAACTAAGTTTCCTTTCAACTAAGGGTATCAACTCATCGGCGAAAAATGAAAACGTTTTCTAAATAATAAAGTGATGCATCGATTTCAAAAAGTCTGACAACAATAGGCCTGTCGTTCGTTAACAAAATCATTAAGCGCATGAAGTAACTGCATTGGACTTCCACGTCTGCAGAGAGAGAGAGAGAGGGGGGGGGGGCAGAGAGAGAGAAGGAAAGAGAGAACAGACAGGCAGGCTTACTGGAATGCCAGGCTATGCTGGAGTTGAGAGACCTCTCTCCTCTTCAGACACAGTATCCTCTCTTCAATCCGCTACAAACTACAGTCTAGGAAAAGTGCGTTGTGATCGTATGCAATAACAATTCACCATCGGTAAAATAATTCATGCAATAAAGAACTACATTGTGTTCCTCCGTTCACACTATTTCATAACCCTGCCAAATCGTCACATCAGCATCTTGCAATCCAAGTAGAAAAAAATATTGAAGTAAAACAGACATACTTCACTTTGATAAATTAAAACAGTGTTTTTAAAAAGAGACAGCGGGGCCTGTAGATTGTTATGTAAAGAACAGTGGAGAAAGAGAGAAACGTTGAGATAAAGAGCGTTTTAGCCTGTTGCGCACTCACTCTTTCAACGTCAGTCTCTGCGAAGACGAAAAAACTTTTTTTCGCAAAAAAGCAGAAATGGCCCACAACGCAAACAAAATCCTCCAAACGACATCACATTCCCAAATAACTGCGATATAAAAACCAAAACTTTAATGGCCACGTTTTTTAAAACTTTCCACGCAGTTTCGGACAAAAAGTTTAAAAAATCCCTAAAAGTTTCGATTCCCCCCCTCAGCCAGTTTTCCCTTTTCCTCTCCTCTCGCCAGCTCACCGAGACAGTCTGCCGGCGTCACAGCTCCATAAGCAAGCACTCACACAATCCCCATAAACTTCTTAACTCCCAGTTTAAGACGATGTCCTATTCTAATAAGTCGTTTTAACATGCAACAGAACAACATACAAGTGTAGAATAGAACTCACCTCACTGCAATAAAATAATCTTGAAACAGACGTTCGCTGCTGTGTGTTATTTTTTCTCCAGGGCTGGTTGTTGGATCCCCCTGCCTAGACTCTGCCCGCGCAGCGCGCTCTCTGGGACAATCCAAGCTGTCAATCAAAACCCTGCGGCGGCACATGGAGGCTAAGCCCGCCCATTTCTACCGTAATACCTTCTATACCACGCATACCCACTTCTACTGTAGCACGGGGCTGTGTGTTTCTGAGAGTAGGGCCTAGATTCTACCCGTGGTGCTGCAGATCCACTGTTCAGCGCGATTGAAATGTAAAGGCAATGTTCAGATACTGCATTCATGGTAAAACGCTGCATATATCGGCTCAATCGGAAATTACTTTTTAATTTCAATCATTGTTGAATCAAGGCCTAGAGCTAGACTTACTTCTGCCCCCAGCCAAGGCCTGGGATTTAGTGTTGCAGGGAGTAGTGCTCTGGCCTCCGCACCAGCTGATCCATGGATCTAGCCCCATACAGCTCAATCTCTCTCTCAAAATCAACCTGTCAAATTGGTGGCAGAGGTGAGACAGGCTTTGTAGGAGCATACCTGTTGGCATGTGGGGCTTGTCTTAATGCAGGGCAGGAGCAAAAGCCTGCAGCGGTCTCCAGTTAAATGATTATGTAACAGGCCCAATGTGGGTAATCCTGCAGGAGGGTTGGCCAGGGTTTAGAAATAAAGAGGATATGAAACTTTTGTATTACATAGAACGTCTGTTGTACTGCACATGACTCATCTATTGTATGGATGATGAATGTGTTATTGTACACCTGCCCAGGGACTGCATGGGGACCAACATGACCTGTTTGTTTTCTGGTACAATGCATCAGATTCAGCCTCTGAGTTTATGTTTTCATTGTGCATGGTCTCAAATAGACATAATACAACTATATTGTTTGTAGCCCTGTGCCACAACTCAACAGAAGAACATTATACATCACAGCTTTGAACGTGAGCTGCAGTCTTGGCAATTTATATTAGAAAACATTCCAATGCAAGTCATTAGTGTAAATAAAAATGTCTGAGAAATAAATCCTGTTAATTTATCTCTAGTAGCCTATTTAGACTCTGTAAACCTACATACCTGGTGCTCACCCTCAGGCAGTTTGAAGATTTCTGACGATCAAAATGCCATTCATACTATTTAGACTATTTGGGGTAGATAAAATGACATAGGCACGTTGACATTGAACAAAGGTCACTGCTTGCATTGAATAAATATTGTCACATTCCTCTCACGCTCCGCCGTGCAGACTGAATTCAGGTTTATCTTGGGGGGTGTTTGCATGTTTGTTTGGCACTCTCCCTCTCCCTCCCTCACCCCCTCTCTCTCGCCCTAATCATGTACCCCCTGTCCCTGTAGCTCTTTGATGGGTGGAAAGCATTGACATATGACATCGTAGAAGACATATTAAGAGCTGTGTGTGCAGAGATACCCCCTCCTATCGATCTGGCGCTGGAACTGTGGGAGTTCAAAGGAGTCATCCGTACCCTGACAAGAACAGACAAGCCCTCTCTCTCTTTCTTTCTATCTGTCATAGCAGCTGGTCAGGACATCACACCCTTATGCCTGAACTATTTCTAGTGTGTACGTGTGCGTACTTGTGTATCCGTGTGTGTACGCCTGTGTGTGCTTGTGTGTATGTGTGCGGATGCATGGGTATGTATGTCTGCATGTGAGTGGGACATCTGCTTATGAATGGGACCACTTGTAGTGAATCAGAGGCTGAAATAGTGAACTCTATTGTGAACTGTGTGTCTTTTGGGATCGATCTGAGAGTGGTCTGTAGTATGTCCACATTCAGAGTGTGTTTCTAGCACTAAATCTGGAGTGGCACACTAATCCATATAGGATTGGCCTAAAGCAGTGCACTAATACATAGAAGGGCATTACAGACACACATTCAATCTGTTCTAGTATGTCTAGATCTGTCCTGGCCACATTGCTCTTCATTCCATGAGTTCCTGTCCAGAGTTCTAACCTCATGTAGTCATGCCGCCCCCACATATTAGATAATGGGAAATCGCCAGTGTGTGTGTGTGTGTCAGGTCCATATTTGAGAAGAGGCATTTGTTTCACAGTTGTTTCCCTGAATTGCCAAGCAGGCTTATCTCATCTCACTTTCTCTCCATCTCCCTCTCTCTTTCTCTCCATCTCCCTCTCCCTCCCTCTCTCTTTCTCTCCATCTCCCTCTCCCTCCATCTCCCTCTCTCTCTCCATCTCCCTCTCTCTTTCTCTCCATCTCCCTCTCTCTCTCCATCTCCATCTCTCTCCCTCTCTCTCTCCCTTCATTTGGGTAAATGTTAGTGTCACAGTGGAGTCGGTTCCAAAGCATCTATTTGGCTGTGTATGTGTGTGTGTGTGTGTGTGTGTTCATCAAAGGGAGAATGGAACCCTATTATGACATCATGGTTGATGACATCACTGCGGACTGGGTGTTGGCTGGTGGTCTGAAATGTGTGTGACTAAGGGGAGGGGCTTTAAAGTCAAGGCTGGGATCTCATTGGCTATTGGTTTCATCTGGGGATCTGTGAATTTCAAGACAATCATCATTCAACACACACACATGCACAGACACGTGGGAGAGGAGAAACATAACATTACTGTGTAGTTACTACTGTCAGCCACAGGGGTGAACCACAGGAGGGACATTCTGAGACTAAAGAGGCCATCGTATTAACTATGTACTATGACTAAGCATACTACATACTATTTAGAACACACTGTTTAGTCAAATCTATATATAAAAAATTGCACCAAAAAACAAAACATGAAAATCTTTGTTCGACGCACTATTGTGTTGTATCCGCCATTCATTTTCTCTCTCCAACCTTAAATCGCCTTTATTTGAATTCACTTTTAAAAGAAAACAAAGGAAAGATAGAAAGAAGGAAGCCATGCGAACACAAGAACATCTACTGAAGCCTCATCAACCTGGAAGTAAAACATCAGATGAAAGGGGAAAAAAATCTAAGTAAAAGTTGTTTAAAACAGACATACATTTCAAAGTAAAAGTCCTCATTGCGGCAGAAGTGTCTCCGGTCGGAGGCAGTTCCATCATGGCTTCTCACCCTGCCCCCTGCACCTAGTACAGAGCAGATGTGTGTGTGTTCCCAGGGCAGTCAGCAAAAAAGCAGATTGTTTGCATAGAGTCAGACACAGCAGTGTCTCATAAACGTGTGTGTGTGTGTGTGTGTGTGTGTGTGTGTCTTTACAGCAGCATGAGTCTCTCTAAAGGGAGGAGCTACCAGTGTGTCCAATCCAGTCACAGCAAGATGCTCCTTATTACTCAATCAGACTATCAAACTGATTGATAGGTGATTGACAAATTGATTGACAGTCAATTGTCTGGTGGGCGTGTCCCTCTATGACCTCCGACCAATCATCCTTGTGCATTTGGGTCACACGCCACATAACTGAACCCCGTCGAGCCACACAGCCACACAAAGCATCAGATACATCATCTGTACACAATGGCAACACTATGTAGAGTTAAATACACATTTACAATGGATATATAGGGACAGATTGTCGCTCTTAAAGAAACACACTCACACGCATGAACACAGCTTTAAAACACCACCAGCATTCACCAGTGACAACCTAAAGAATACATGATGCTGAAGAGGATAATGACAGGATGGCAGTTAGTTAGGCCCACTCTTTTCATCTTTAACATCATGCTATTTGAACATCCCCTTAGGTGACACATGAAAACGCCTGTTAGCTTTACAGCTCTGTTCCACGTGTCGACAGCGCGCCTTGTGGCTAGCAAGTGTGTGTGTGTGTGTGTGTGTGTGTGTGTGTGTGTGTCACTTCTGCCCATTTTGGCAGATTCCATTCCTGTCCATTTTGGTTTATACGGTAACATCTCTGCCAGAGAGATAGTTAGTTCATAGTTAGTTTGTTACAGCTCAGTCTATGTACACTGTGGTTGATTCTGGTCAAATGTAGAATAGCACTCTACTCCCTAGCAGTTATAGTGCACTATATGAGGAATAGACTGCCATTTGTGACGCAGCCTCTGCTATGAGAGAACTCCTTTGAAACGTATACGGACGGGAATATACAGTACATGCGTTTTATCTCAAACTGAATTAAACATTTGACTAATTCTAAATAAATCAAACACACAATGGCCCGCCTTATCAAACTACTTAACAGTAACATTCTGAAATAGAACACTGAAAATGAGGTTATAAACAGAGAACGCTGACAGCCGTGTTCCAACAGCTCCCTTTTCCAAACGTCACGCGTCTCTAAGAGCAGCCAGCAGTATAACTAGTGACCACAAGATGGCGGTGTTTTGCACAGAGCTGTGTGTATGTACAGTGTGTGTGTGTGTGTGTGTGTGTGTGTGTGTTAATTGACACATTTGAAAACAACTTGATTGATTAGCTGATTGTCTAGTAGTTGATTGTCAGTGAAAAATCTCCATATGGCAGTAATTATAAACATCATACAGGAAGTATCTCCACATCAGGATTTGTGCTTTTCTTACTTCTACATAATAAACATGTTAAGACACATTATTGCACCAAACACAGTCTTTGGGATGACACAAACACACACACACACACACACACACACACACACACACACACACATGCATACACAACACACACACACACAATCTCCAATGAAGATAAAAGAGTGGAAAACATGTTCTCTCCTACAGAGGGCTGAGAGGACAGCTGCCAGAGTGCTCTCTCGTTCTGTCCATCCTCTCTCTCGTTCTGTCCATCCTCTCTCTCGTTCTGTCCATCCTCTCTCTCGTTCTGTCCATCCTCTCTCTCGTTCTGTCCATCCTCTCTCTCGTTCTGTCCATCCTCTCTCTCGTTCAGTCCATCCTCTCTCTCGTTTTCAGTCCACCCCCTCTGTCTTCTCACCATCCCTTCTGTCCCTGTCTGTGTATGAAAGGAGAAGCTGAGAGAGTTTGGAGTCCTCCATCGCTTGAGCTTTTTCTTAATTTCTTCCTCTCTCCCCTGTCTCCTGTATATCCAAGGAGAAGGGAGCGGTATTCCAGGCTTTGGGAATTTCATGCTGACAGATCTGATATGAGCAGCTTATCCATCTTATTCCCAACCATCTCTCCTTGAACAGGAAGCTCCGCCTCCTCATAGTCATCATCAAATGTCCTGGGGAGGCAACACAGTATGAGAGAGTGTGTGTGAGTGAGTGAGTGAGTAAGTGAGTATATGTGTGTGTGTGTGTGTGTGTGTCTTACCCCTCCTGCAGCTGTTCATTAGCTGTCTCTTCTGCCACCAGGATCTCATATTCCTCTGAAGCGTATTTATCCCAGTCTGAAGGCTCTGGGCACTCATTGTCTATGTCCTACAAAACACACACAAGTTAGTACACACACACCCTCACTGTCTATGTTCTACAACACATACACACATACACCCTCACTGTCTATGTCCTACAACACATACACACATACACCCTCACTGTCTATGTTCTACAACACATACACACACACACACACACCCTCACTGTCTATGTCCTACAACACACACACACACCCTCACTGTCTATGTCCTACAACACATACACACACCCTCACTGTCTATGTCCTACAACACACACACACACCCTCACTGTCTATGTTCTACAACACATACACACACACCCTCACTGTCTATGTCCTACAACACATACACACACACACCCTCTCTGTCTATGTTCTACAACACATACACACACACACCCTCACTGTCTATGTCCTACAACACATACACACACAAACGTTAGTACACACACACCCTCACTGTCGATGTCCTACAACACGCACACACACACAAGGTCCTACCTTCTGCAAAGCGAAGGGGTCTCTCTGCTCGTGGTCCAGGTATTTCTCCAGGTTGAAGAACGTGTCGAAGAATATATGAGCCATCCTACACCTCTTCAGATCAGACAGGGTTATCTTACCTAAACACACACACACATTATGATGTGTATCTACTACTGTACTGCACAGTAGAGTATAATGTATAAAGAGAGGATCAATTGGAAGAGAAAGAAGATACACACACACCTTGGCTTTCAGGTTTGACAAGGTCTAGCATCTGGCAGAGCAGATCTGTGAAGGGTAGGGGTTCAATGCCCATCCCCTCCATCCTACTACACTGCTCCTCATAGAAGTACTCCAACTCAAACATAGACAACACACCGTCCCCATCTGTGTCCATACACCTGAACCAGTACTCTATACTGGGGGACAGAGAAACAGAAAGACAGACAGAGAGAGCGAGAGAGAGGGACAGAGAGATAGAGAGACAGACAGAGAGAGTGAGAGAGAGGGACAGAGAGACAGACAGAGAGAGCGAGAGAGAGAGGGACAGAGAGATAGAGAGACAGACAGAGAGAGAGCGAGAAAGAGAGAGAGAGGGACAGAGAGATAGAGAGACAGACAGAGAGAGCGAGAGAGAGGGACAGAGAGATAGAGAGACAGACAGAGAGAGTGAGAGAGAGGGACAGAGAGACAGACAGAGAGAGCGAGAGAGAGAGAGGGACAGAGAGATAGAGAGACAGACAGAGAGAGCGAGAGAGAGGGACAGAGAGATAGAGAGACAGACAGAGAGAGAGAGCGAGAGAGAGAGAGAGGGACAGAGAGATAGAGAGATAGACAGAGAGAGCGAGAGAGAGAGAGGGACAGAGAGATAGAGAGACAGACAGAGAGAGCGAGAGAGAGGGACAGAGAGATAGAGAGACAGACAGAGAGAGTGAGAGGGACAGAGAGAGAGTGAGAGGGACAGAGAGATAGAGAGACAGACAGAGAGAGTGAGAGAGAGAGGGACAGAGAGATAGAGAGACAGACAGAGAGAGTGAGAGAGAGGGACAGAGAGATAGAGAGACAGACAGAGAGAGTGAGAGAGAGAGGGACAGACAGAGAGAGTGAGAGAGAGGGACAGAGAGATAGAGAGACAGACAGAGAGGAAGGTTAGATCACACACACAAATGCACATCTGTACACACACGAATGCACGCACGTTGCATTCACACACTCTCTCCTGCTCACACACACTCTGCTGTGCTACCTGGTAGGGTTTTTCTTGTCTTCCTCTGAGATGAGGAACCAGCTGAACTCTGCATAACTCATCCTCCCTTCCCTCTGCACTGAGCTACCCCTGAGAGGACAGGAGGAAATAACTTTATATTCAACCATTTTGCTTTTACCAGATATTGTTAAGTTAAGTGTGTGTGTGTTCTTACCGTGTAACGGCTCCTGAGAACAACCTCTCAATGATTCTGCTTGAAGATGCTGTCAGAGATGAAGAGAGAGAGAAAGAGAGAGCGATGGGGGGGCATGGAGAGAGAGAAAGAGAGAGATGGGGGCATGGAGAGAGAGAAATTGAGAGATAGGGGGGCATGGAGAGAGAGAAAGAGAGAGATGGGGGGCATGGAGAGAGAGAAAGAGAGATATGGGGGCATGGAGAGAGAGAAAGAGAGAGATGGGGGGGCATGGAGAGAGAGAAAGAGAGAGATGGGGGCATGGAGAGAGAGAAAGAGAGAGATGAGGGGGCATGGAGAGAGAGAACGAGAGAGAGATGGGGGGCATGGAGAGAGAGAACGAGAGAGAGATGGGGGCATGGAGAGAGAGAAAGAGAGAGCGATGAGGGGCATGGAGAGAAAGAACGAGAGAGAGATGGGGGCATGGAGAGAGAGAAAGAGAGAGCAATGGGGGCATGGAGAGAGAGAAAGAGAGATGAGGGGGCATGGAGAGAGAACGAGAGAGAGATGGGGGCATGGAGAGAGAGAAAGAGAGAGATGAGGGGGCATGGAGAGAGAGAACGAGAGAGAGATGGGGGGGCATGGAGAGAGAGAAAGAGAGAGATGAGGGGGCATGGAGAGAGAGAAAGAGAGA